>NW_023217868.1:0-639 GCF_002007445.2 Ailuropoda melanoleuca | reverse complement strand
TTTTAATTTCTCATAATGTTTTTCAAGGTGAATTATTTCTGGCTGCATTGTTTAAATTGTGTTCTTCAGATTATTTATATGGGTGTGAAAAATGTAGAAATTAGGCCAGTATGTCCATGTTGGATATTGGTCAATGTTGACTGAAACCCCAAATTAGGAATCCCACACATTCTCTAGCATTTGGATTTATTTGAAAACAAAGATCAAATTAAATCACATATAATTGGCTAATCAAAACAGCATTAAAAATGGTTTTTAGACTCTTAATTCATTTTTTAAAATTTTGGTAACATTTAGAATAGTTGATGCTTAGAAGTAGAGGTTGATTTGAGACTTGAAATACTTTCTGATCAAATGGATTCTAAACGTGCTCAAGTACGTGTGTCCAAATCTGATTTTATACCTTATGGATGTTCAACAAATAAAAAACATTCATCCAGCCCTTCAGTACACCATACAGGATTTGTGTGCAGATCTGCCAGTGTAAGTTATCTGTGTCCAAGAATATGTCAGATGCATTTACCATGTCTGCTGCTGAGCCTTGACAGTAGCTGGAAATTTGACCATGTCTCAAAGATAATATAATTTGAGCATATTATTTCCATATTATTCATATGCAATTCCTTAGAGAAGAAAAAA
>NW_023217867.1:0-639 GCF_002007445.2 Ailuropoda melanoleuca | reverse complement strand
GGTTGAGCAGTTGTGACAGATAACTACATGGCCAGTGAAGTCCTAAAAATATTTACTTTTCTGGCCCCGTACAGAAAGTCTGCTGACTTCTACTTTATCCTACTAATTATTATGAGATACTATATTAATTGATTTTCAGATATTAAGCCACACTTGTATTTCTGGGATAAATCCCACTTGGTTATGATCCAAAATCCTTTCATATGTTACTGTATTCAGTTTGCTAACACTTTGTCAAGTATTTCTGCAGCTCTGTTTCTAAGGGATCACAATCAGTAGATTACCTTTTATTGTGATGCCTTTGGTAGCAGAAAAACACTGGCTTCATAGAATGAGTTATAAAGTACTTATTCCATTTTATGAACCAGTTTGAAGATTGGTATTCTCTCTTCTTTAAATATTTGATGGGATTCAGCATGTGGACCTGGGGTTTTCTTTATGGGATGCTTCTGAATGATTCACTGAACTTACTTGTTATAGATCTATTCAGATTGCCTTTTTTTTTTTTTTTAAGTCTAATTCGGTAATTCTCTGCCTTCCCAGGTTTTTGTCCATTTCATCTAGATTGTCTAATTTGTTAGTATAAAATCATTTATGATATTCCCTGATAATCCCTTTAATCTCTGTCTTTTGGGTAAA
>NW_023217866.1:0-607 GCF_002007445.2 Ailuropoda melanoleuca | reverse complement strand
GGCCTAGGGATTATGGTCTCCTCCTTGAGCAGACTGCTCAGAAGAGTTGTAAACAAGAAACATCTTTGTCTGATTTAAACATTTTTTTGACATTTTATTCTGAAAAAGTGGAAATATACAGCAAAGTTGGAAGAATTTTAAAGCAAACACCCATGTTATGGGCTGAATGTGTCTCCATAAAATTCATACGATGAACTTCTAACCCTCAGTAACCACNCCCTCAGTAACCATAGCATGTGGCTGTATTTGGAGAGAGGTCTTTAAAGAGATAACTAAGTTAAAATGAGGTCATGAGCATGGGCCCTAAAACAGTCTGACTGGTGTCCTTATAAGAAGAGGAAGTTTGGACACGGGCAGGCCAAGAATGAAGACACAGGAGAAGACAGACATATATAAGCTAAGGAGAGAGGTCTGGAACTGACCCTTCCTTCCAGCCCTCACAGCAGTGAAACCTGCTGGCATCTTCATCTCGGACTTTGAGCCTCCAGAACTGTGAGAACAAATTTCTGTTCTTTTGAAGGCACTTAGTTTAGGCAACTTCATATGGCAGCCGTGGGAAATTCCTTTGAGTCATATGCCCATCACCTAGGTTCTGCCATTACCACGT
>NW_023217865.1:0-639 GCF_002007445.2 Ailuropoda melanoleuca | reverse complement strand
AACACCCAGTGCTCCATGCAATACGTGCCCTCCTTAATACCCATCGCTGGGCTAGCCTATCCCCCCACCCTCCTCCCCTCTAAAACCTTCAGATTGTTTCCTGGAGCAGGGAGATCAGTAGGAGAAGGAAGGGAAAAATGAAGGGTGGATAAACAGAGGGGGAAATGAACCATGTCTCAAAATTTATCCAATACAGAATCAGGGTAAGCTACATAATTTGTGGGGCCCAGTGCAAAATAAAAATGTGAGTCTCCTTGTTCAAAAATTATAAAAAGTTTCAAGATGGTGACAGAAGAGCAATAAACCAAGGGGTGGAGTCCTTCTAAAGATGGGGTTCTGTGTGACTGTGCAAGTCTCATGCCCATGAAGCTTGCCTGGTATGGAATAAAGTCATAAAAGCTGGTTTATCGTCCTTGTCTGCTAATTTTAGTATCTGTGCCAGTTCTGGGTTGGTTTTAATTAATTCATTTTTCTCTTCATTTGTATATATGACAATTTTTAATTGAGTGCCTGACACTGTACATATTAACTTATTATGCTGGACATTTTTGTATTCTCACAAATATTCTTTTTTTTTAAATGATTTTTTTATTATATTATGTTAGTCACCATACAGTACATCCCCGGTTTCCGATGTAA
>NW_023217864.1:0-639 GCF_002007445.2 Ailuropoda melanoleuca | reverse complement strand
TTTCCTGTGCCTCAGAGAAGAGTTTTTTCCAAAAATGGCTCAGAGCTTGTCACAGATCATGAGAAAGAATGGGACAATCACTCAGTGTTCCAGGTTCTAGTGCCCTGCCATAAATCACAGTCTCTATGTTTTATATATTGTTTTATCAACAATATTCCTTTTGAATATTCTGCTACTAAACACAGTCTGCAAACTGCAGAAAGGATCATTTCTAAAGCTATTTTTAGGACTAATATCAGACAACTTTTTCATGGGTGTATTTCCCAATTGTCCATGCCTGGGAACTAAAGAAAGTGTTCTCTGTAATCAAAATCACCGAGCCTTCAGTTGTTGGTTGCATTCAGTCTTTATTTACACACTTTTCAATATATTTATATATTTGTACATCATTTTCTGTTCAGGAATCATTTGCATCTGCTACCAGAATTGTTCATTTTTACATTCTTCTAGCCAATAGCAAATCTTAGATTTCTAGATTTAAGTTAAATGATGAAAAATTTCTTTTTTTTTCTTTAAAAGTTTTATTTATTTAAGAGACAGAGAGTGCACAAGTGGTAGGGAAAGGAGAGAGAATCTTAAGATGTGGGTCTCGATCTCCTGACCCTGAAATTATGACTTTATCCAAAGCCAAGAGTCAGA
>NW_023217863.1:0-639 GCF_002007445.2 Ailuropoda melanoleuca | reverse complement strand
GCAGTAGTTTTGGTGCTTCAATATAGAAAAACGTACTTCCCTGAAATCTCTGATCTCTCAGGGCAAAAGTAAGTTTTATCTGAATCATCTCTCAAACTAGGAAATTACAGTCTTGAAGGAGGGCTGAAGATCACTGGTGTCCCATTTCATCTGAACCACTTGAGTGTAGCTTTCAAAAGCATGTGGATGTTTTTAAAAACTAATAAAAAGGAACTTGAGAGAAGTGGTCTTGCTATCTCTTAGGAAGAGCAACTTGAATAAGTTTATTATAGAGCACTGTTTTATTTCATGAGGCTGTTAATACATGGCCTTAAGTGTCCATTATATTTTACTCACCATGAGAGCCTATTTTTGGAGGGAGTATAAAGCAAACAATATTTAATTATAATGTGTGCAATGTACATATAGGTCTTAGTCCATTTGGGCTGCTATAAAAATACTATACAGTAGGAGGCTTATAATCAACAGAAAGTTATTTCTCACACCTCTGGAGACTGGAAGTCCAAGATCTAGGCGTCAGCAAATTTGGTGTCTAGCGAGAGTTTATAGAAGGTTGTCTTTTTGTTGTGTCTTTATATGACAGAAGGGGCAAGGAATCTCTCTCTGGGTTCTCTCTCTTTTTTAAAGTTATTGATTGAC
>NW_023217861.1:0-639 GCF_002007445.2 Ailuropoda melanoleuca | reverse complement strand
TGGTGGGAATGCAAACTGGTGCGGCCACTCTGGAAAACAGTATGGAGGTTCCTCAAAAAGTTAAAAATAGAATTTCCATATGACCCAGCAATCATTCTACTGGGTATTTACTCAAAGAACAAAAACACTAATTCAAAGGGATCCAAGCACCCCCGTGTTTATAGAAGCATTATGTAGACTAGCAAAGATAGGGAAGGAGCCCAAGTGTCTATTGATTGATGAATGGATAAAGAAGAGGTGGTATATATATATATAATGGAATATTACTCAGCGATAAAAAAGAATGAAATCTTACCATTTGCAACAACATGGATTTAGATAGAGATTATAATTTTAGTGAAATAAGTCAGAGAAAGATAAATACCATATGATCTCACTCATATGTGGAATTTAAGAAACAAAAAATGTGAGTAAAGGGGGGGAAAGTGAGAGAGATACGAACCAAAAACAACAACAACAACAAAAACCAACTCTAACTGTAAAAACAATGTGATAGTTACCAGAGGGGGGAGAGGTGGCAGTGGGCAGGGGGAATGGGTGAAATAGGTGATGGGGATTAAGCATTGCTCTTGTCATGATAAGCACTGGGTGATGTATGGAATTGTGGAATCACTATATCATACACCTGAAACTAATATA
>NW_023217860.1:0-639 GCF_002007445.2 Ailuropoda melanoleuca | reverse complement strand
TATGTATTGGTTTTACTACTACGATTGGAGCTTAGCTTCTTTCCAGTCAAGTTTCTCCACATTCAGACTTCTTTTATAAATCACAAAGCATTAATTCTCTGACATCAAAGGACACTGAAATAGGGTGAAGAAAGCAATAGACTTAGGGGGCATGCTTCCCACTTGCATCACCAAAATGAATTCAGATTTGCAACGCCACCATATACCTCTGCCTAAAGCAAGCCCTGCTAGCACGCCTTCCCCTTGTTCTGACTGCTGCCTCCTGATGGGCAACAAAAGAATCCCATGGTCATGTCTCAGAATGAAGTGAGCATATTCTGTTTTTTTTTTTTTTAAATGACTCACTAACCTCTAAGCTGAAAGCCAACTACATGAATTGTATATACAAAGTGTATAAGAACTGGGCTTTAGACTCCACTTTTCCTGCTACTTCTGTCTGGCCTTGCTCTCCATTTCTGTAAAATGAAGTTATAAGCCTCCCCCGAAAGGTGTGTCCTGAGGATTAAATAAGGTGAGTTATATAGACATAGATACAGATATAGATATAGATACATATTCCTAAGAGTGAGTGTAGGACTTACAACTCACTCAATTAAATATATATATATGTGTGTGTGTATATATATATATATATATATA
>NW_023217859.1:370-1189 GCF_002007445.2 Ailuropoda melanoleuca | reverse complement strand
GTAGCTCCCACAGGGCTTCCTTTCTGTTCATTTGCTGAGTACTTAAGTTTGTTCTCTGGTTTTCATCAATACTTTTCTTTCATTTAACTCTCTTTCTCTGCATTGTTTTCACTTTGCTAACAGTGTCCTATCCAAGACGTGTAGATTTTTTTTTCTGAAACAGTCTCATAGACCATCACACATTATCTCTTTGCTGATTTCCTTTCTTCTAAAGCTCTGTCTCTTCCTTCTCCCTCTCAAATCAGACTTTAAAGATTTTTCTTTCTTGTTTCTCCCTTTTGAATGATCTCCCTTGATGTGTTTTGTATGTATTTTCTTGTTGGAGACTGTGGTTAGTAGGTACCAAAATGTATTTTTGTGTCTTTTAAAGACATTCATAGATAAGTAGGATTTTCTTCTTCACCTTAGATACTAGTCTCTGGTTTATAGTCACTGTTTAGTAATAGATTATTATATTAATATACTGAAATTAGATATTAATAGTAACATATATAAGAACTCTTAATGTAGTTACAGTTTCAACTCTTTGACTGCCATATGTGTCATAAAAATTTTCTCCATATTTTTTACCTAAGATTATTATTTAGTTAGTATGTTCTCAAACAGTGTGAGATTGGGTCAATTGAGAGATCATAATTTATAGATTTGTTTATGTGATAGAACATAGTATCTATTTAAATAATTATTAAATATTTACTCTTAAAGAACCTGACTTATTCATTCTATACTTTCTGCAGACTTGAGAAACTTTTAAGGATGACAAGAAGCGAGGTAAGTGAATATGAAAATGGAGAGCTTAGTTTCCATGGAGATTTAAAA
>NW_023217859.1:0-186 GCF_002007445.2 Ailuropoda melanoleuca | reverse complement strand
GTAACAGCTTTATTGAGATAAATGAACATAACATACATATTCAAAGAGTACCGCAGTCAATTTTAGAACATTTTGTCACCCTAGAAAGAAACCCTGTACCTTTTACCCGTCACCCTATGCTAGTTTCCCCTTCCCTACTCTTCTTAGTCCTAGGGAACCAGTACTCTACTCTCTGTTTCTATAGAT
>NW_023217858.1:0-639 GCF_002007445.2 Ailuropoda melanoleuca | reverse complement strand
TTATTGATTAGAAGCTGAATGATTACAAGAGTTTCTTAACCAATATCCCCATCTCCTCCACCACCCTCACCAACTTGACCTCCACACCCACTGCCAGAGTGACCTTTTAAAAATATAGTCACTCACCTGCTCAAACTATTTCTCTAGTTTATCGAGACTCTAGGGTAAAATGCAAATGTCTGAGGCAGAGAATTCAAGACCCTACCAGTCCAACCCTTCTCCCAGGACTCCCTGCCTGACACCCTCTGCCCCAGCCTCCCCAGAGATGCCTCTGTGTCTCTGAAAAGCAAGTTCCCCCACCCGCTACCACCTTCTCCATCTTTTTGACTGTTGACCTTCTACCTATCACTCAATCCCAATGTCACCTCATCCCTGATTCTTCTACTGTGTCTTTCAAAGTCTCATTTCTGTATTTCTCACATTGTGTTGCAATTACTTGTCCTCTGTGCTTCCTATTTGTCTCTTATTCCATCTCCCTGAACAGAGCCTGGAGCAAGTGTTGGTAAACACTGGTGGGTGGGTGAGATGGATAGTTGAATGAATAGCAAACAAAAGAGGCCTAGCTAATAAGATAAAGATAGGGATAGATAAATAGATGGACGGGCAGATGGATGGATGGATAGATGGATGGATAAGTAG
>NW_023217857.1:0-639 GCF_002007445.2 Ailuropoda melanoleuca | reverse complement strand
CCCTGGCGGTTTTCTGTGCCTCTTCTGAGAGTCAGAGCAGCAGTGGCCGTATCCTAGCCTCTGTCTCAGAATAGAGAGATCACAGTCCGCTCTCCACTGAGCTCTCCTGGCCACTCTAACTCTGTTTCTGTCGGTTCTGCTAAAAACCCCGCAGTGTCCCGGGATGTGCGCCCCACAGCCACTCTCCCAGCTCTCACTTCCAGGGCTGGAATGTCTCTCTCCTTTGTGCTTCTAACATTGGCAGCTGCCCCTGGTTCCTGCGCCTGCTCCTGAGCTCCCGATTTCAGTCTGGTTCCAGTGAGCGCTCCAGATCTCCAGTTTTCAGTTTGGTCGCGCCTGCATTCCTGGGCTCATGGTCTCAGTCTGCTTTCTCGAGAGTGCTTGTCCATGAGTCCTGCTGGCTCCCCAGTGCAGGTGGCTACTGCTTCCCGGCACCCGAGTGCGGCGGCTCCCTCCCCCTTCTGTTTATCTTCCGATATCTGTGCACGGATTCATGGCTCCCCGCTTCGTGCCTTAGCGCTGGATATGTTCATTTGTAGAGATCCAGATGTATCTTCCTGCATCTCATGCTGATTTCGTGGGTGTTCAGGATGGTCTGGTAGATATCCAGCTCGATTCAGGGGACCAGCTGAAGAAGGG
>NW_023217856.1:0-639 GCF_002007445.2 Ailuropoda melanoleuca | reverse complement strand
ATATTCAATTTTCCTCTAAATCACAAAATGATAAAAGTGGTCCCTACCTCTCAGGGGTTTTGTAGGGTTTAAATGAGTTTAATACACTTGAAAGCCTCAGAACAGATTCTAGCACCTAGAAAATGCTTCACAAATGTCCTGATTATTATTACCACCAACAAGCTTTCAGTGGGAGAGCACTGTGGCATGAACAACATCTTAAAAGATCATTCTGGAAACTGAAGTCAGGAAGTGAAGAGGCTATTGTTAGAAATCCAAGCAAGGGGTGGGGGCAGCATGGGGTCAAGCATGGAGAGAGGGAGAAGGTTAGTTGCCAATGGGTATGATTGGATATGAGGTGGAAAGAAGAAAGTCAAGGATCATACATAGTATTTGTCTTGAACAACCAGGTGCCAGAAGAGTGGTGTCATTTACCATGGGGAGAAGACTGGGGGCCTTGGTTTGGATAATCCTGAAAGCAGAGCCTTCCCAAAGTCTATTTGGAAAGTGGTCTCAGAAAACTGGAGCAAGGGATAGTGACAAAGGATGTGTCATTGGGCCATTATTGGGATGACCCATTCGGATGAGTCATTACTATGGGCCACTGGACTCAGTCCCCCTGAGGACATGCTTCAGAGTTGTTCCACCAAAGGATAAGGG
>NW_023217855.1:0-4214 GCF_002007445.2 Ailuropoda melanoleuca | reverse complement strand
TCGGGAGGACCTCACTGTTTATGCCTTTCTAATGTTCATGTGTCCCCTCGAGGTCCTTCTGTTGCTTTCACTCAGCGGTCAGCAGCAGTTGGCTGTGACAGTCTGTGTCCCGTCCTCACGGGGAAGCTCCGACCGAGTGAGTACAGCACAAGTCCATACGGTGCTCGATGGAGACAGTGCCCAGAGCAGGAGGCCTTGGCGCAGACCGTCCAAGCGAACCCTAGCTTCAGATGGGAAGACAGAGACCCAGAAAGACCCAGGGGCTGGCACCCGCATGAACCAGCTGGAAGGACTGTTCCCAACACACGGCTCCCCTGAATTCCCACAGGACAGGGGCAGGGTTGCCAGAGCCCAGAAAATAAAGGAATGTGCCTTCCCACTCAGAAGCCCGAGTACACACACTGGCTGTGTGTGTGGACCCGTCACATGAACGAAGAGTCTGCTGTCCGCCAGGAAGACCCTAGAAAGGTGGGAGGGGAGCTCTTCTCCCTCAGGCCCCGCCAGAGAGAAACTCAGCAGGAGACCTGCCCCCCTTCTCCCACCCAGACAGCTCCTGCGGCCAAGCACACAGTCAGAGGAGAGCACTGGACCGAGACACCGGTCCTCAGAAGCATAGCGGGTAAAACGCCTTCCCCGCCTGCACAGAACGATTGATTACTGGGCCATTTCATGGGCGCAGGGCTGCCGTCAGAGTCCAGCACGCTCCCTGCTGTGTAAGTTATAACCCGAGATGATGTGAGAGCAGCTGAATCGCACAGCCAAACCTTACTGTCATGTGCCACCTGTCTCCAGCAGGTGCCGATCCCAGCTCCTGCCCTTGGAGAAGTGTGGGACCCTGCCTGGGGCATTCTGAGGAAAACCGGAGGCCTCACAGAGCAGGGTGACAGAGGCGGTCACTGAGCCCTGACCAGGAGCCGGCCACTCGGCACCCTGGTCTCAGCAGCCTCCCGAGCCCCGAAATGATAAACATCCGTGTTTAAGCAGCCCCGTCTGTGGGACTTGTTATGGCAGCCCTAGCAGACTAGGACACTTTCTCTGCCCACAAGAGAAGCGAAATCAGAGAGGCCAAGCGACCCACCTCAAGTCACACAGTGCTCGAGTGAAGACTGTGGTTCCGTGACCCAGAGCATGGACTCGCAGTCAGGCAGACAATACCCCAGTCCCAGGCCGTTGCCCATGCAACCTTGGACATGTTGCCACCTGCTCTGAGCCTCAGTGTCCTCGTCTGTAAAGAGGCATCAGAGTGCTGGTCACCCGGGTCTCCACAAATCCCACACTGTGGCTGAGAGCAGTGGCGTCTTCCTGGCACCAGGGATGCTCTGCATAGAGCCAGTCACAGCAGGAAGGCCGCATTTCCAAGAGCTGGCTGAACGCAGGCTGCAGGCTTGTGGGAAGACAAACACCCCGGGGGCTGTGTCGCTGGAGGCTGAGGACACTTGGCCAGTGGGGAGCTGGGACAGCTCCCTGGCGGCCCCGCCTTACCTACCCCCAGACGGTCCCTCTTCCTCTAACAGCATCCTCTTCCACCGGCCCCGCAGGCCCTGAGACATGGAAGACCTGGTCGTGCCACAGGCCACAGAGCCTTACGGGAGGGCCGTGTGGGGAAGGGCCCGGCCTGAAGGGCGGCCAGAGACCCCACCCCTCTGCTGCACGGCCCCGCCCCATGGCACACCTGCTCTGATTGAGCAGACCAAGAAGAGCCACCGGTCGCTGGGGCTGGGCAATGTACACACACACCTACATGCACACACATGCGTGCACGTGTATACACGCTGTACACTTGTGTGTGTGCACACTCATATGTGCTCGTGTGTGCTCATGTACACACGCTATATGCTCGTGTGTGCACACATACATGTGTGCACATGTGTACACTCGTGGGTGCACACGCCTATACATGCCAATGCACATACATCTACAAACACGTGCCCCTGCGTGTGCACACACATACATGCAAACATACCTGCACCTGTTCACATGTACACACATACAAGCACACATACACGATACACACACACACGTGTACAAACGTACCTTTTATCCTCACATTACTCAAGGTTGTAAAGCTGGTAAGCACGAGCTGGGTTTGAGCCCAGACCGCCAGGGCACCCAGGAGCTCCCCGCAGCCCCCTGCGCACTTGCCCCCGCCATACATAGCCCTTACACACTGACCTACGGCTGGGGTGGCTGTCACTCCCAGTGGGAACGTTCTATCTCTTGGTGTGTTGGAGAAGAAAAGGTGAGAACCATTAAAATCCCCTGAGACTGTCAACACATTATACCCATTCCAGGTAGTTTGCGTAGCTGACTTGTTTTTACTTGCAGACATTTCTTGGGAAGTCGCCCTTGGGCAGGAAAGTACTGTGGTTATGAACCCAGAGGCTCTCACAGGAACACGGATCAGAACAAGAGCTCTACTGCCTTCCTCCTGCTTCCAGGAAGGTCTTCTTGCTCCTCCAGATGGCAGGAAGCTTTCTGCAAAAAGCAAACAAATGTCCCTCCCTGGGTTGTAGGAGCTGATTGGAAATGCACCAGACACACTTCGATCCCATCCCCTTGAGTCTGATGAGCCCCCTGCCGAGGCTCCCCAGGGAGCCGGGAGCTGATGTAATGCCCCTCCTCCCGCCATCGCACTAATGAGAAGTGTGCGAGAACACGTCTGTCCTCCAGACACACACAAGGAAGGAAAGAAAGGGAGCAGCTCACAGCAGGCAGGTAATTCTTATTAATTTTAATGAAGATCTCACACAGTCCTTTGAAGAGGAGACGGGGCAGAAAGAGCACTCAGAATTCAGCTTCCCCAGCGATTTTTAACGAAGGGTAATGTGCACGTTGCAGAGCCCAGAAAGCCTGTCACTGACGTAGGGTCACCCTCCACCTCCACATGCCGGGAGAGTCCCCAGCTTCTGAGACAAGTGGCCCAGGGGCCTCCCTAATCTTCTCTTAGCAGCCTTGCACGCGGAGGTGAGGCACATAGCAGGCTATGTCAGCAAAGCCTGCTCTGTGCTGTTGCCACAGAGCCTCGCAGGCTAGAAACGTGGCAAGTATTCTATTTTCAGTAAAGGACAAAGGACAGCAGGAGATTTCTGCAGACCCTCCGGCCTGTCTCTGTTATTTCAGAAAAGGCATCCATCAGCTTGCACGCGCTTTCTCATGCTCGAGTTCCCCGGCGGGGGGCTGCTCCGTGGGCTGACCTGAGACCCCCCCAGCACACAGCACATCAGCCCAAGAGGCCGTCCCTCCCGCAGCCTGACCAGCAGTTGCTCTTGGTGGAGCCGCCAGGCAAGGGCGTGTGGACGCTCACAGCCGCTCAGCGCCCACCTACAGCGCGGCCCCGTGGCAGCATCGCGGGAACAGCACCTCCGGGCGCCCCCTGCTGGCTGATGGATGCCCGCATCTCACCCTCCCTCTGAACCTGCATCTCAGTGAGAGCCCAGCTGCTTCCTGCGCACCAGGATTGGAGAGGCATGGGTGGATCCGAGCCTTGCGGTCAGCAGACTGCAGAGAACCCAGCTCGCCGTGGCCACACCGAGGCCCCAGACCTGCCCTCTACCGCCTGGTGCGGGGGCACGCGTATGCACCCCTGGGACCCTCAGCACGGTGCACGGGCCATCACAGATCTCAAAGATATTCCAAGATACTGAACTTCAAGGTATTTTTCAATCGATCAAGGGCCTTCCAAGGGCCACAGCTCACGTGAGGCCCTGGAGTCCCCAAGACGAAAGCGAGTGTGCCTGCCCCAGTGGCCCAGGACCTTGCATGGAGACCAGCGTGTAAAGAAATGGGCACGGCAGGCCTGTGACACGCCGTGTCCACTGCACACCTGTCAAGACTTGCCATAAAGGGCTGGTCACTAGCAGTGCCACTCCCCGAGGACCCCAGGGGAACTCCCCCAGGCCTCAATGCCAGGAACAGTTTGTGCATCTAAGCAGCTGAGCTGCTTGGTCTGAGGGTTCTGAGCCCCTTGGCCTGAGGAGGTGGCAGGGCAGGAGGGTCCGCAACATCCCCGCACCCCCCACGCTGCTACACTTGCCCGGCTTCCCAAGGAAAAGAGTAAGTTAGAGAAGCAGCAATGTAGGTGGCCGTGTCTTCCTGTGCCACTGACGGGAGGACTCGTGCCACCAAATGCCCAGGACCTCACAGCATGAATTTCACTGAAATAACCTCATCTGACACATACAGATAATATTTTTTTCTTGTCCAAAATTTTCTAT
>NW_023217854.1:0-639 GCF_002007445.2 Ailuropoda melanoleuca | reverse complement strand
GTTAGTGTCTCGGGGCTGCCGGCGGAGAAGCCAAGTAACATTTGACTCAGTTGTCCGCTCAGTTCGGTTCCCGGAGAATTTCCTTCGGTCTTGCTCAATGTGCTAATGACAGGTCTGGCTTTGTTTGCCATCATACACACACTCTCCAGAGGGGCAGACGCTTCTTCCCGGGCCATGATGCTCACAGGCAGAGCGGGCTGTCAGGAATCCCTTCCCCAGCTGCAAATATTGCATAAGACCTGTTGACCTCTTGGCAGAATAAACTCCAGCCACGGAGTTGGCTGCACGTCCTCTGCGGGAGGCAGCCGCCCCGCGGTGTCGTCCTGCCCGCACGCTAGGCCACCTCCTCGCCATGTTGTGGGAGACACAGCAAGGCCCGATAGTGCAGACAGACTGATAGGCTCACTCTGGGGGTGTGCCAGCCTCACACCCTGTTGGGGAGGAGGGGAGCTAGAGACCCAAATGACTTGCACATAAGCTATCCAATGCACGCTTTTTCCTATTTGTTCCAGAAAGAGCTGCCATCCCTGCAATTCATGGCTAAAAGATAAAGTACATGAAAGGAGAGGAAGCCAATGAATCCAGACCCTCAGCTTGTTGTTAAAAGTGGTGTCAGTCTAGCCTAACAGCCTATTAGGG
>NW_023217853.1:0-639 GCF_002007445.2 Ailuropoda melanoleuca | reverse complement strand
TTATTGTTGAATTTGCACTTCCAACCTCTCAAGTCTTACTTAATCAAAACAACATTTGGGATTTTAATTTCTGTTTAGGTAGACCATATAATTATGCTAACTTCTCTGACTCATTCCTTTTCCTTATTCCACTTTTAGTTTAGCCATGGTCATTTTTCACACAGGTGCCAAACCTTCTCATACTCGACTAATTAAAACTGTTTTCTGGTATGTAGATTATACATCTTATTTTTATTTTTATTTAATCTGTTACTTCTCTTCATTGCAAGAAACACTTTTACCAATTATCATCTTTGTTCTAAGGTTATTTATCAGTCCATGCTAACAGTCTTAGCTCTTTAAGACAGTCATTATCAACTCTAGCTACACCTGGGGATCAGGTGCATACAGAACTCTAACTGGAGATTCTGAACCAGGAGCCCTGTGGAGGTGTTTGTGCATTTACATTTCTTTTTTTAATCTTCATCATGATTCCAGTGTACAGTTAGATTAGAAAAACACTAGTGTGTAGTTATTAATATTCCACAAACAGCAACTTGGCAGGAAGTAGCAATGTTCATTTGCAATTCAGTGGAATATAAAGGGTTCATTACTATGGAAAAGAATAGAAAACTCAGAAATGAACCCACAACTCTATGG
>NW_023217852.1:0-639 GCF_002007445.2 Ailuropoda melanoleuca | reverse complement strand
TGGATCAGAGAGGGAAAATTATTCAAGATGATAACAGAGAGGAAGACTAAAGCCAAATCACACAAGATCTTATAAAATACTAAAAATTATTTTTGTCTGTAATGTTATCAGAAATTATAGGAAGATTTTAAGAATTCAGTGATCAGTTCATATGATTTGGTCTATTTTAAAAATCCCACTCACGGGCACCTGGGTGGCTCAGTTGTTTAAGCATCTGACTCTTGATTACAGCTCAGGTCATGAGATCGAGTCTTGCACAGAGCTCTACACTCAGTAGGGAGTCTGCTTGAGATTTTCTCCCTTTCCCTTTCCCTCTCTCCCACCCCACTAAAATCAATTAATCAATCAATCTTAAAAAAAACCCACTCAGACTTCTTCTTCCGATAGACTAGTAGACTAGATAAGTTGACTGGCTTTTATAATCATACCAATTAAAAGTGCTGAATTTTTTTTTCTACATGCATTTGTGAGGAAGTAAGAAATACACAGTAAAAAATATATGAGTGAAAAAAACTAAGGAAAGGAGGAAACTGAAAAAGATGATCAAAGCTCTTTTTTTTAAAAGATGTTATTTATTTATTTGACAGAGAGAGAGAGAGAGAGAGCCAGTGAGAGAGGGAACACAAGCAGGGGGAGTGG
>NW_023217851.1:0-639 GCF_002007445.2 Ailuropoda melanoleuca | reverse complement strand
TTTTAGGCTTCGCGGGAAGGCTGTGAGTTGGGCACCTTGGAGGAGAGAGGAAGAACACGGTTTCCCCACTTGGCCAGAAGCATTTTCAGGGCCTGTGTTGTTCTGTGGGCTGTTTGCTTCGTTCCTGTTCGTGGCGCTGAAGTTGAATGTAAACCTAGGTCAGACGTCTCCTTGTTTCCAAACGTGTGATGTCCACCCCACTCCGGTAGGAAAAAGGGAACTGGTTCCCCACCCCAATCCCCAGCCAGACTCACTCACTTAGAGCACGGCCGCCTCCTATTCAAAATAGCCGCTTCTGTCCGATCTGCTGTGTTGGTGGTTCACGGGGGTGAGTGTGCTGCTGTTTAGCGAGTACCAGCTTTCCTAACTCCGGTGCAGTTCCTTTGAAGAGACTTTGGTGAGATATACATGGGGGTTTAACCATTTTTTTCATAATGGAGACAAGTGCAATATGTGTGTGGTACGTTCTTGACTGTATTTTTAAAACAAACAAAAAGTTAAAAGGGTTTAGCTTTAGCTTTGGGAGAGATGCACTAGTTTTGTGAACACCTGTTTCGGTGCATTCATCTGTAGTATTTACATGCTAGACTCTGTTTAAAAAAAGCAATTACAGTGTATTAATGCAAAATAAAGAACCTG
>NW_023217850.1:0-639 GCF_002007445.2 Ailuropoda melanoleuca | reverse complement strand
GATTCTTGTTGGAATTGGCTCAGCGTTTTTGACCTTGTGCTTTGGTCCACTGGTCTATTTCCAGCTGCTCTTGGACCATTCTCTACTTGGTCAGAACTTACACTTTATTCTATGAATGAGTGTTCTCCCAGGTCCACTGATCTCCTCAGTTAGCATCTTGTATTACAGCCAAACAGTCTCTTGCTCAGCCTTATTTGGATTTTGATAGTATACTTCAGTCTTTCAAAAAAATCAATTATTTTTATTGAAAAAATAATTATGTAGATTAGAATCAAATAATAACCTTGACTATATGACAACCTGGCATGCTATGGGAACGTTTTTAATAATTATTCTAAAAGTTATTTTTTTCTAGTGTTTGTTTCACTGAAGTATCATGGAGAGAAGTGGGAATTAATCTGTCCTAAGGCTGGAAGAGGAGCAGGGGGTGGATAACAAAGAATAGTTGAGACCACCTAAAGCCTCATGCAGGTGGAAGTACGCAGCTAAAACTCCAGAGAAACTTCCCCAGTATTATCTACATGTGAAAATCTTCAACATAAGGCATTTTATCATTCTCCCCCACAATCCCTCCAAAAAAAAAAAAAGTGTCTAGAGGTAGCAGTAAAGGATAGGAGTGACATCAATGATATCATAAGT
>NW_023217849.1:0-639 GCF_002007445.2 Ailuropoda melanoleuca | reverse complement strand
TGAGCCCGGCGGACGGGTGACCGGGTATTAGGTTCAGTGTCTCGCGCGTGGGGCTGACGTGTGAGCTCATCCCTGTGGGTTTTGAGCGAGGGATAAGTCAGTGTGGTTGTCTGTCGTGGGAAGAACTCCGCGGCAGGGTGCCGGCGCCGGCGTGTGTGGAAGCCCCACCGATGGTACCTCAGAGGGCGAGTAGCAGAGCCGTGAGGACGCAGCTCGGACAGTGACAGTATGAACCTCTTACCCAAGAGCTCCAGGGAGTTCGGCTCCGTTGACTACTGGGAGAGGTTCTTCCAGCAGCGGGGAAAGAGAGCTTTCGAGTGGTATGGGAGCTACCTGGAGCTGTGCGGGGTGCTGCACAAGTACATCAAACCCAGGGAGAAGGTGAGCGCGGCCCGGCGTCCTGGGTGTGTGCTCGGGAATGTGCGGACTGAGAGCTTTAACCCCGCGCTTGGAGATAGCGACCGGCCGGATCTGACAATAGCACATGGGGCCCATGTTTTCCGGCGAAAAGGCCGTTTTGAAATGTTGCCGGACCTCGTGCCTCAGCCCATCCTTGAGTTCGTAATCTCACTGGAAGGGTGACTTTAGTCGTGCAAGGAGCTGTGGCCTCCCAGAGCAACGGTGTGCGTTCTGTCACTG
>NW_023217848.1:204-9649 GCF_002007445.2 Ailuropoda melanoleuca | reverse complement strand
CAGTTGTAGACAAATGGCAAACAATAAGAACTGCAAAACTTAGCTAGTGTGTAGAAATACCAGTGAGACTGGTTTTTTTTGTGTGTGTGTGTGTTTNTGTCTCATTAAAAAAGGAGCTATCCCAAAACTGGGAACTGTACAGTACCATCCTGGTACTGTAGACAAATGGCAAACAATAAGAACTGCAAAACTTAGCTAGTGTGTAGAAATACCAGTGAGACTGGTTTTTTTTGTGTGTGTGTGTGTTTAGGTAACTGTCTATGGTACAGAAGTCAGAAAAGAAATGCCTTGTTGAGAAGCATAGGTTGTTTTACGTATTGTTCTGTCAACAAGATCGCACCATTAACAACTTCATTTCTCATGAGTGAAACAGAATGAGATGTTGACTTCATTAGATCAATGTTTTCTGCTGTCTGTTGTCATGATACCGTAATTTTGTTAGAACAAGATACTCTGTTGCCAGTAGTCAAAAGATTAGCATAGTAAATATTCAAATGGGGCAACTGAGGCTCAACGGATTATAATAAAAGCACAAAAATAGTTCGCAATAAATAAAATGCTACCATTGCTCCCTGGGTGTGCCACCTAGTGTATTGTACAATATGAAATGTATGAAGAAATCTTTACCTTAGTAGCCTTTTGTTAAAGAAATTCTGTAGGTTGGTTTGGTTTTACAATTTACTCATTTTCATTTGTTCACTTAACAAATAACTATCAAGGGGCGCCTGGGTGGCACAGCGGTTAAGCATTTGCCTTCAGCTCAGGGCATGATCCCGGCAGTGTGGGATCGAGCCCCACATCAGGCTCCTCTGCTATGAGCCTGCTTCTTCCTCTCCCACTGCCCCTGCTTGTGTTCCCTCTCTCTGGCTGTCTCTATCTCTGTCAAATAAATAAATAAAATCTTAAAAAAAACCACACAAATAACTACCAAGTGTCTTTTAGCTCGTAAGTGTTATTCCAATGTTGTAGAATACAAACATTCAAAAACCAAACTCCCCGCTCTCCAGGAGTTTGTTATTGCCATTGTAATTTTTATTATTTACTTTATTCAGTGCTTACTATGTGCCAGAGTCCCCTAGTGATTATACTTATCATTGTTATTTTTTTAGTAATATTTAATATGTTCCGGATACTGTAAGTCCACATGAGGAATTAGAGTTTTAGGAGAGTGGGTAGAATTTAAGGTAAGTATGCAGACTGAGTGGTAAGTTTGCCAGGTAAAGAGGCAGAAAGACGATGTTTGGCAGGAGGAACATCTGTCAAGATTACATGTTTTGCAGAGGGAACAGCAGTGCAAAGGCTAAGATGTACGAGTGAACTTTGGAAGATTTATGAGCAGTTCAGTTTTGATGGTATTAAAACTGTGCTATGGGAATGGTTGGAATGAGGTGAATACTTAGCTAAGGCAAGCTTATGGAAGTTTTTTGGTACTATGGAAAGGAGTAGATCTTACCCTGTAGACCTTGGGAAATTAGGTAGAATGCTCTTAGCTGCAAATAATAGGTGACTTGTAATAGTGACTAAAATGGGGCACTTGGGTGGCTTAGTCAGTTAAACGTCGACTCTTGGTTTTAGCTCAGGTCACAATCTCATGGGTCATGAGATCAAGCCCCACATCCCCTTGGGCTCCGTGCCCAGCATGGAGACTGCTTGAACATTCTCTTCCTCTGTCCTTCCCCCCATTTGTGCACTCTCTCTTGCACGCTCTCTCTCTCTTTTTCTCTCTACTCAAATAAATAAATAAACCTAAAAAAACTGAAACAAAAGAGTGACTAAAAAAAGTAGGAAACAGAGTTGTTTTGATGATGTAGTGATGTCATCAGGATCCCAGTTGTGTCTTTTTCAGCTTTGAGGTTGGCAGTATTTTTTGTCTCCTTTCCTGATTGGCTAATTAGCAAGAGCTCCAGGCATATTCTCACATGAGATTATCCAGTGACTGGAAGGACTGTTTTCCTTTATATGTTTCTTTTAAACAGGAAGAAAACTCAGAGGCTTGCAGGAAATTTCCTCTAACATTTTATAGGCTAGATTACATCACATGCTTGTTCCTAAACCAGTCGCTGGTAAATCAGGTATTGTGATTAGCTTAGACTAATCATTTTTCCTTTTGAAGCTGGGGTGAGGCCACCTTCTTTGTGTATGGGGACAATAAATATCCAGATAAAGTTGTGGTTCTCCAGCAAGAATGAAGAATATGGAATGGCTATTGGGGAGGGAGCCAGTAGTATTTGATGCAGGGATTCATTGGAGAATTTGAAGCAGAAGGCTAAGAAGTTTGGATTTGAATTAGGGCATAAAATAGGGATCAGCAGGCTTTTACTATAAAGGGCTGGACAGTGAATATTTTAGGCCATGTGGTTTCTCAACTACATTTACCATTGTAGTGTGAAAGCAGCCATAGCAATATGTAGGTGAGATGTGACTGTGCTCCAATTAAACTTTATTTACAGCACCAGATGGCCGGTCAGACTTGGCTAGTGGAGGTAGTTTGCTGGACCCTCATGTGGAGGATAGATTGAAGGGAACCATGTAAAAGGATTAGAAGACAAAGGAAGCTTATATTTCCTTAGCCTAGTATCAGTCCATTATGAAATTTTCACCCTTCTATACTGAAAAAGTCAGGAAGCTCAATTTATTCAATTTAAAATGTCATTCTTTTTCTAGGCTTTATGTCTTTCTCAATTTTTTATTAAAATTTTTTTAAAGATTTTACTTATTTATTTGAGAGGGAGAAGAGAGCACAAGTGGTGCAGAGGGGGAGTGGGAGAGGGAGAAGTGGACTCCCTGTTGAGCAGGGAGCCTGATGCAAGGCTGGATCCCAGGACCCTGAGACCATGACCTGGGGTGAAGGCAGACACTTAACTGATTGAGCCACCCAGGTGCCCCCTTTCTCATTCATTTTGCTTAAAATTTTTTATTCATTTAAGAAATAACAATAATAGTTGGTGGCCTTTTTTTCCCCTCCAGCAGGGGAAATATAAAGCAGGCACAGAAAAGAGGTATAGATAATACAATTTCATGATTCTTGAATGTGGAAAGTTAGGGGAGAGAGGAAATCTAAGAAAATTCATACATTTCCACATTGTACACTAGCATTTAAATTGGACATGAAGAATGAGTAGGACTTTATTGGATGAAGAGAGGAGAGCAGTGGGAATAGGGAAGACCAGGTTTTTGTCTATATGTTCAATTTGATGGAATATCCATGGAGCATATTTTCAGGAATTGGTTAATGGAATACTAGGAGTTTCTAGATAGAGCTTCAAGATTGGAGGTGTGGATTTGAAATAATCTGATTAGAATTATTAGGCAAAGTCATAATTTGGACCAAGATTGAGCTTGTCCATGATGGAGAGCATACAGAATGAGGAGAAGGCCAGTGAACAAACCCTGGGAATACCAATATTATCAGGGGTGGACGGAGGAGTAGGAGTTGGTAGAGAAGACTGAGGAGTGGCTGGGGACACGTAGGAGAGGAATTAGGGGATGTGATGTTGAAAAAATTTAAAAAAAAAGAATTTCAAGGAGGATTATTAATTGTATCAAATAAAATTACTGAAAAGAAAGTTGGATTTAACTGTTAAAACTCTTTGGGGGTAGCCTTTACAAAATAACAATTTTTGAGTTGTAAGGTCTATTGTTTACATAATTGGTACTTTCTGTGCCCAAATATGGAAAAATCACACATCAAGTAAGGTCCAACCTGACTTTTTTGTTAGTATCTACCCAGACAGGGTCAAGGGAAAATGGTCTAGACTGGTGAGTAGGCTTGCCAACATTTTCTTATAATTGTCAAAACCAAAGAGTCAAGGGTGATGAAAAGGGTTGTCTTTCCTAGCTGTTTCTTGTGGAAATACTTGAGTTTTTCTTCAAGTCCTTGATATGCTCTTGAGATGAATACTAAAACAAAAATCTGGGAGCAACAGGCCGGAAGCCACTGTCAGGCCCTATCTCTGATATGGAATCTTGATGCATCTGTATTTTGACAGTTTTAAATTTTGGCCAGAAATAGTTTACAGACCAGCAGTTTGGAGAAACTGACCCCTTTTAAATATTATATGGCAGAATACTGGTATAATACCAAGGAGAAAATACAAGGTGATATGCCGAATATATTAGTTCTGTGTCAGTAAAAAAAGTCAATACCTGACTGTTTTTGTTAGTGATATCTCTCCTGATCCTCTTTTCATTTGCCTTCTTCTAATATCTTGACTTTTATGGCTCCTTTCTGAATTTCATCTCTAAAGAAAGAGCTAGGGGAAATTGTGTTGGAATCTATCACTATTAGAACACATTTCTACCATATGTATGTTTGACATATATGTGTATTTCCTTTTAAGGTAATGGGCTACCTAATCTAAAGTGTATCTCATATTTTCTTAGTTTCTTATGCTAAACTTCTTTGTACATGTACCACAGTGACAGAGCTAGTGACGATGGTTTGCCAAGATTGAAAATATTTTCTGGATTGTCAGATAGAAATTTTTATCTGAAACAGTTTTAATGTGACATGCTTTTGTATTTTTTGCACAAATTGCTAAACTGTGGCTTAACGACAATATGTGGCCACTTAGATTACCAAGTTTTTAACCCTCTATGTATTTAAGATAACTCACTTTGTTTTCCCCCAAATGAGTCCTATTGATCTTAAAGGATCAGATCCACTATTTTCAGGGTGGAGTGGATAACTCATCCTATATTTTGGATGGAGAATTTTTGACTTTTTGACTAGTTTGTTAACAACTGCCTTTAATAGGGGAATTATGTTTTTAATTGTATAAGAAATTAAGAAAAAGACTGGAAACAAAAAAACGTATAAAGAGTCGTGTGTTCAGTAGTTATATATTTTTCTGTAATTATCCCAGTTACCTTATTGATTCAAACTACCATAAAATGAATTAAGCCCTATTTAGTTGGAGACAATTTATGTGATCTTTTCATTTTTTTACAGGAACTTTTATACTGTAGGCTATTTTGAGAATCATCAGGATTCTCTTTTTTTACTGCTTAAAATAGGATTGTTGCTTGTTTCACATTATTTTCTGACATCATTATTTCATCCTTTATTCAAATGGATATAGAAATACAGAAATCTCCAAGGCAAATACTAAGAAAAACAGGTTGAAGGAAAGGTGTTCTGTGACATGACCTACTGACTGTAATCATGTGTAAAACATCAACCCAAATCAGAAAGATTTCACATAACGCATTTGTATTAGAGGCTCCCACAACGACACCCAGATGTGGTTATTCACTAGAAGAATTCACAGGTCTCAGCATAGTTGTACTCATGCCTGTGGTTTATTATGGTGAAAGGATACAAAACAAAATCAGCACAGAGACAATGTGCATGGAGTGAAGTCTAGAGGAAGCCAAGTGCAGGTTTCTATGCATATGGATGTGCTTCGTTCCTCCAGCATCACATTATGATGACACATGTGAAACGTTGTCTACCAATACAGGAATCTTAGAGAGACTAAATGAAGTTTTATTTAAATGACAGTCAGGTAGGCANGAGACTAAATAAAGTTTTCTTTAAATGACAATCAGGTAGGCATTTTTTCCCTAGCATATACCAAAATTCCAGGTTCACAGAAGGAAATCAAGTATACAGGATAAATCACCTGGTTGGTACCAAGACTTGGGCAGAGCCACTGTTAACAGTTATGGAATGGTGGGAACCCCGCCCACATCCAAGCACCCAGATACCAACCAAGGGCCAGCCGTTCAGGTGGGATCTAATTGTGGCAGTTTGGCCTGCTGTATGGAATCTTTTCTGCACAGGAATTATAGCCCTGACTTAATTTTTATTCAGATTTTCTTTCAATAGCAAGTAATATGGTGATATAACATGGTACTGATTTCAGGAGCATCATCCATATTAAATTGAAGTGATGGTTACTTTTTGACTTTTGGTGAATATTTAACAGATATTTGTACATAAGTTACTAGGGCAACATTAGGTAATTATAATCTGTTTTTTTATCTGACTAAATTTTCATTATGATTCTCAGATTAAACAATGATTTCTGATTTAGAGTTAGAATAAAACTTTTAAGTATATAGATAATGCAGTTTTGATTCATATTGTGGTGAATCCTGTTTATAATTATAAAATAAGATATTCAGTTTTATTTGTCAATTATTTTCTTTTTTTAAAAGATTTTATTTATTTATTTGACAGAGATAGAGATAGCCAGCGAGAGAGGGAACACAAGCAGGGGAAGTGGGAGAGGAAGAAGCAGGCTCATAGCAGAGGAACCTGATGTGGGGCTCGATCCCATAACGCCGGGATCACGCCCTGAGCCGAAGGCAGACGCTTAATCGCTGTGCCACCCAGGCGCCCCTAAACAATGATTTCTGATTTAAAGTGAGAATAGAAACTTTTAAGTATATAGATAATGCGGTTTTATTTCCTATTGTGGTGAATCCCTGTTTATAATTATAAAATATTCATTTTTATTTGTCAGTTATTTTCTTACCAAAATATGCGATTCAAATTATTTGCTTATGTATTTTCATATAGTTCAGTTTAGTGGATAATACCCATATTCTGTTACTTTGGTCTTTATCTTGATTTTCAAGGTGGCCATATCTTGCTTTAAGATATGGTAATAGCAGGCTCAATGGATACTTTTTTTCCCCCTTACAATAAATAGGCCTTCTTTTTTAGAGCATTTTCAAGTTCATAGCAAAACATAGCAGAAAGTACAGAGAGTTTCCATTTACCCCACGTACCCATACGTGTCTAGCCTCCCCTGTTGTCAACATCCTGTACCACAGTGGTACATTGTTACATTTACATTAAGTCATCCTTGTCCCCCAAAGTCATAATTTACATTAGGGCTCAGTCTTGGTGTTGTACATCCAATGCACACATGTGGTATCACATAGAAGCGTTCCACTGCCTTAAAAGTCGTTTGGGCTCTGCCTATTCGTCCCTCCTTTTGCCGCAACCCTTAATTCCTAACTTAAAAAGTTTTACTTTTTCCAGAATGTGAAAGAGTTGCAATCATACAGTAGGTATCTTCTTGGATGTTTAAAACATTAAAATTCCAGGGTAATTGAATGTAGTGATTCAAGCTAGCATTTGTCCCTTGTTTTGTTTTTTTTTCATCAGTGTAGGATCTGATGACATGTGCCTTATGGACTGAGAAAGTGTGATTTCTGTAGACATGTGTCACATAATGGGGAGGGCTGAGAACAATGACATTATGTACTACTACCTAGCACTAACCATTGGTACCATCCTCGTCTAAGAGGTGAGTCCAGATAGACTCTCTAGCAATGAAAGTAGGTAGTCTCCAGAGGTTATACTTTATTAAACCAGACGCACTAAAATCACTAACATCTTTCACACTTACCTTGCAATTGGAAATAAGGCATGAGAGAGTCTGTTTGCTGTGTTTTGCCATGCTGAAAGTACTGTGGCTACAGACCAAACTTTGTGATGAGGTGTTTCATCATAAACTTAACAGTCTCTGCTGAAGTGCTGGAGAAGTTCTGCTGTGTTACAGCAAAATAAATACAGTCTCTTTTAATTGCGCCTAGTCGTGGAAGTCCAGAAGAATCATGCTATTTAAATTTGACTTTGTCAGTCTATGATAATGATTCTGCTGATGATAGCATTTTCTGACAGTCTCATAGGGTTTGGTTCCAATTATGGTCATTATAAACATTCACTTGTAGGTACCAAATTTTGATAAATACCATTCTTTTCTTGCATTTGGTAAATGTAGAGGAGAAAGTAAGATTTCTTAATGCATTAGCTGCCTACCAATAGTATGGTTAATATTCCCTCCAGTGTGGTTTCCAGGTGTGGTCCCAAAACAATACTTTTTAACAAATCATGAGTCTTATTCTTTTAATCTGTATTTTTCTATTGTTGATATAAAATGTATTTTGTTTTTTTCTTTAGTGGTGGATGAGAGTTCTGAAGACACGTTAAGCAGGTAGGATTTTTATGGATTTTTAAAAATAATGTGTTGACTGAGGGAATGCAGAGAAAAGCCTTTGTGGAGAGTTCTACTCTGGACTAGAGACTATATTATGTGCTTGAGACATTTATTACTACGTAGTTGTTACAATAGCTTCACAAAGTAGCTGTGCTATTATAGCCTTTTTTTTTTTACTTCAAAGTTTTAATATTTGGCAAACCAACAAGGTTGCTTCTCAAAATGGACAAACTTACAGCTGAAACCTTTCTTTTTATTTTGATATTAAAACAGGAGTTACGCATCTTATCAAAATTCTTATCTAATCAATCAATTCACTCAACCTCAAAAATAAAATCACCATGGATCCAGACATACTCATTGGTATTCCTTTCCTCAAACCTCATCAACCATTAACATTTTAAGCCTCTAGAAACTAATACATCCCCCCAAAGTAATCACTCCCCCCCTCAAAATGATCAAACCCCTCCTCCCAAGCATTCCTGGTCATGCAGTTAACCACTAACTATGGTCCAGCAATCACCCATGAAACAAATGTCACTGTGGTAGAGACCGATAATATTATAGCCTATTTTTTATTAATTAGTTCAGCTGTGGTTCAGGGTGGTTGATTAATTGACCTATGATTCCATAGTTAATGAGTAGCAGAGCCATGATTTGGCTCTCAGCCTGTGTGACTCCCACATCCATTCTTTTTTCCTCAGCAGCACTGGGATTAAGATACAGATCCTAGTCAGATCAACTCAGAAAGTGAAATGTAGTCATGTATTAACTCAGATTTAGAGTTTTCTTAAGAAACCAGGTTAGTCCAAGCATTTGTCCTAATATATTTGACAACTAGTGATAACTAGAGGCAATTAGTGCAGTGGTAACTAGTCTCTTATTTTTACATATCAAAGATTTTAGGGTGGATCTCAGTAACCTATAGCCACAGTACATAGCTTTTACATAAGCAAGACCTAATCAGGCAAGTTCTTAGCTATAGTGATGTCTGCTCTCCTTGAGATAATTGATTTTCCCAGAAGTGAAGGATATGTAATCTAGGTGTAGACCTTGTTACGTTAATTAAATTTATCATCTATTTAGAGGATCTTTCTAAATGGTTCTCTATTTACTGACTTCCCANTTTACTGACTTCCCAGTCTAGTTTTCCCTTTAGGCTAGTACCCTTCACTAGGTCTTTGAAGCTTTTTCTTTTTTTTTTTTTTGTAGACTTTTTTCCTTTTCTCCATGAGTTTTCTATAATCTTTTTCGATTTTTTTTTTACTTTCTTCTCTGCTTTTCTTGGTGCTTCTTTTATTCCATTAATTTCTTCTATTTCTGCCAGCTACGTATTCTCTGTTTTTCTATAGGCAACATCAAGAGCACATAATTTCAGGGTTTTAAGGAATCTTAGTGATGAATGAATCAAAATACCCTTGGGTACTGCAACCTATGCTTAACATCCTTAGGAAGTGGTTGTTTAAATGGAGAATTTGAAAGTCAAAAGA
>NW_023217848.1:0-193 GCF_002007445.2 Ailuropoda melanoleuca | reverse complement strand
ATTTTTTTTTTACTTTCTTCTCTGCTTTTCTTGGTGCTTCTTTTATTCCATTAATTTCTTCTATTTCTGCCAGCTACGTATTCTCTGTTTTTCTATAGGCAACATCAAGAGCACATAATTTCAGGGTTTTAAGGAATCTTAGTGATGAATGAATCAAAATACCCTTGGGTACTGCAACCTATGCTTAACATCC
>NW_023217847.1:0-639 GCF_002007445.2 Ailuropoda melanoleuca | reverse complement strand
TTCATTAGTTGCGTATAACACCCAGTGCACCATGCAATACGTGCCCTCCCTACTACCCATCACCAGGCTAGTGTCATTTACATTTTAGTGGCAATATTCCTTTTTTGTTGTTGCTTTAAATGTATTTTATTTTTTAAACTTTTTTATTTTGAAATAGTTTGTGACATCTGTGGGTGATACATTCCAAAAACCCCAGTAGATGCCTGAAACCTATATATACTATGTTTTATAGTATTGAACCCTATATATACTATGTTTTGTCCTATACATACGTATTTATGGAAGTTTAATTGATAAGCTGGGCACAGTAAGAGATTAATAGCCATAACTGATGATAGAACAGAACAATTATAACAGTGTACTGTAATAAAAGTTATGTGAATGTGGTCTCTCTCAAAATACCTTATCGTACTATACTCATCCTTCTTGTGATCATGTGAGAGGATAACATGCCTACGTGATGAGATGAAGTGGGGTGAATGACGTAGGCACTGTGATGTAGCATTAGGCTACTATTGACCTTCTGATGATAGGTCAGAAGGAGGATCATCTGCTTCCTGACCACATTTGACCATGGGTAACTGAAACCGTGGAAAATGAAACCTAGGATGAGGGAGGACTACTGTATAAAAAGTTGTG
>NW_023217846.1:0-639 GCF_002007445.2 Ailuropoda melanoleuca | reverse complement strand
GCCCCGGTTCCACCACTACCAGAGAAACCTGGCAAAGTCCGCCATGGATTGATTCCTGAAGAACTTTTCCAGTTCCTGTATCCCAAAACTGGCGTTACAGGTCCTTACATGCTGGGTACTGGACTACTATTGTACATGCTTTCGAAGGAAATCTATGTTGTGAACCATGAAACTATTGCTGGTGCTTCCACTCTTATTGTACTAATTTACGCTATTCGAAAATTTGGGCCACAAGTTGGAGCTTTTGCAGACAAACTGAACGAGGAGAAAGTTGCTAAAGCTCAAGAGGTGAAAGATACTGCAATCAATTCCCTTAAGCAGGCTATTGCTGATGAGAACAAAGAACAGTGGCGTGTTGAGGGGCGCAATTACCTGTTTGATGCCAAGAGGAGTAATGTTGTCATGCTACTGGAGACCAATTACCGGGAGAGGCTCCTTCACGTCTACGAAGAGGTGAAGAAGCGCTTAGACTATCAGGTCAACCTGCAACATGTGATATTCCGCCGGGAACAAGAACACATGGTGAACTGGGTGGAGAAGAATGTTATCCAGAGCCTTACTGCACAACAGGAGAAGGAGAGCATCGCAAAGTGCATCGCTGATTTGAAGGTGTTATCCAAGGCCACACACGCCAGCTTG
>NW_023217845.1:0-639 GCF_002007445.2 Ailuropoda melanoleuca | reverse complement strand
CTGTTACTATCTTTTGAAAGTTAGGATATTGGTTAGAAAAAGGTCTTTGGATTTAACTCTGTAGTTGTGACCTTGAAATCTTTATCTTAGTACTAAAAAGACCTGAAGACAAAGTAGGTGGGGGAGCTGGGACTGTCCTTGGCATGAACACGAAGACCAAGACTGCTTGTGTGCTGGAGTGGAAAAAACAGTTGGCCGGGCATTGCTCAAGATAACTGGTTTCTCATTCTTGCTCTGATGACTTTACTTATCACTGGTCACATGCCTCCGCCCTCCTTCTCAATGTTTGGTATAGAAGCCCCTGTAAGATGATACATTAAACGTAGTCACATTGTTTGCTCCCTCTTGAAAACCTACTGAAGTGAAAGTAAAGGGAGCTTTCTAAAGGAAGGTAGACGCCATATGGGAAAAAAATAAATGACTTAGCAAACCCAGGAAAAGTAAATCATAAGCCAGCAGTGGGGAAACTCATCCAATCTAAAGCAAAAATTCCCCCCAAGTTATAGGAACTGGTAGTACCAGGTGTCCCTGGAGGTGGAATGAGCAAGAGGAGCTTTAAGAAGGAGAACCAGTTGCAAGTGTGTTTAAGAAACAGTCTGACTCCGTGCAGCAGGGCTGCTGGAGGTTTATTCTATAAAG
>NW_023217844.1:0-639 GCF_002007445.2 Ailuropoda melanoleuca | reverse complement strand
TGCCTGCTCTGCCTGCCGCTCTCCATGCTTCTGCTTCCTTTTAATCAATAAATAATGTCTTTAAAAAAAAAGATTAGGGGCGCCTGGGTGGCACAGTCATTAAGCGTCTGCCTTCGGCTCAGAGAGTGATCCCGGCGTTCTGGGATCGAGCCCCACATCAGGCTCCTCCACTATGAGCCTGCTTCTTCCTCTTCCACTCCCCCTGCATGTGTTCCCTCTCTTGCTGGCTCTCTCTATCTCTTCAAATAAATAAAACATAAAATCTTTTAAAAAAATTAAAAAAATTAAAAAACGATTAAGTCGGGGCGCCTGCGTGGCACAGCGGTTAAGCGTCTGCCTTCAGCTCAGGGCATGATCCTGGCATTCTAGGATCGAGCCCCACATCAGGTTCTTCCGCCATTAGCCTGCTTCTTCCTCTCCCACTCCCCTTGCTTGTGTTCCCTCTTTAGCTGGCTGTCTCTATCTCTATCGAATGAATAAATAAATAAAATTTAAAAAAAAGAAAAAAGAAATCTTATTTTTAAAAAAATAAGTAAATAAATAAATAAAAGATTAAGTCAACTTTGAAGGCCGGGGTAGTTCTCAGGTGGAGATAGCACATGGTCACTGTTAGGTGTGCTCTATTAAAAACATATTACT
>NW_023217843.1:1278-1544 GCF_002007445.2 Ailuropoda melanoleuca | reverse complement strand
TCCATCAAAATTCTAGAGAACATAGGCAACAACCTCTACGACATCGGCCAGAGCAACCTTTTTCATGACATCTCCAAAGGCAAGAGAAACAAAAGATAAAATGAACTTATGGGACTTCCTCAGGATAAAAAGCTTCTGCACAGCCAAGGAAACAGTCAAAAAAACTAAGAGGCAGCCCACGGAATGGGAGAATATATTTGCAAAGGACACTACAGATAAAGGACTGGTATCCAAGATCTACAAAGAACTTCTCAAACTCAATACAC
>NW_023217843.1:580-1150 GCF_002007445.2 Ailuropoda melanoleuca | reverse complement strand
AGACACATGAATAAATGTTCAAGATCATTAGCCATCAGGGAAATTCAAATCAAAACCACCTTGAGATACCACCTTACGCCAGTTAGAATGGCAAAAATTGGAGCGCCTGGGTGGCTCTATTGTTGGAGAGGATGTGGAGAAAGGGGATCCCTCCTACATTGTTGGTGGGAATGCAAGTTGGTACAGCCACTCTGGAAAACAGTGTGGAGGTCCCTTAAAAAGTTAAAAATTGAACTACCCTATGACCCAGCCATTGCACTACTGGGTGTTTACCCCAAAGATACAGACGTAGTAAAGAGAAGGGCCATATGCACCCCAATGTTCATAGCTGCATTGTCCACAATAGCCAAATCATGGAAGGAGCCGAGATGCCCTTCAACAGATGACTGGATTAAGAAGCTGTGGTCCATATATACAATGGAATATTACTCAGCTATCAGAAAGAACGAATTCTCAACATTTGCTGCAACATGGACGGCACTGGAGGAGATAATGCTAAGTGAAATAAGTCAAGCAGAGAAAGACAATTATCATATGATTTCTCTCATCTATGGAACATAAGAACTAGGA
>NW_023217843.1:397-553 GCF_002007445.2 Ailuropoda melanoleuca | reverse complement strand
CTGGGAGCCTGCTTCTTCCTCTCCCACTCCCCCTGCTTGTGTTCCCTCTCTCGCTGGCTGTCTCTCTCTGTCAAATTAATAAATAAAAAATCTTAAAAAAAAAAAATCATTCTTTAAAAAAAAAATTAAAAAAAAAAAAAAGAATGGCAAAAATTA
>NW_023217843.1:0-176 GCF_002007445.2 Ailuropoda melanoleuca | reverse complement strand
GCACCCCAATGTTCATAGCAGCATTGTCCACAATAGCTATATCGTGGAAGGAGCCGAGATGCCCTTCAACAGATGACTGGATTAAGAAGCTATGGTCCAGAACTGCTGAAGATGGCGGAGGAGTAGGGGACACCTTTTTCAGCCGGTCCCCTGAGTTGAGCTGGATAGGTACCAGA
>NW_023217841.1:0-639 GCF_002007445.2 Ailuropoda melanoleuca | reverse complement strand
CCCTGAAAGCTTTGCGGTAATGCTGTGTCCTAGGCCCCTACATGTGTTTTGTAGTACCGCAATCCCCCCTTATCCACAGTTTCAGTTGCCTGGTGGCCCAGAAACAGATGATCTACCTTCTGACGAATCGTCTGAAGGTCAGCAATAGCCTGACTTTACGTCACAGTGCCTACGTCATTCAGCCCACTTCATCTCATCACGTAGACATCTTATCATCTCACATCCTCACAAGAAGGGTGAGTACAGCACAGTAAGATATTTTGAGAGTGAGAGAAAGACCATATTCACATAACTTTTATTATAGTGGGCTATTTTGTCAGTTATTGTTGTTAATCTCTTACTGTGCCCAACTCATAAATCAAACTTTATCACAGGGATTTATATGTAGGAAAAAAACATAATATGTGTGAGGTTTGGTACTATGTGTAGTTTCAGACATCCACTGGGGGACTTGGAACGTATTCCCTACGAGTAAAGGGGGACCACTGTAACTGATTTGGAGACCTTGATCATCACAAAGAGGGGGATGGTTGTCTACACATCTAGTTCAACCCTTAGTGTTTGTTTTTTTTTGTTTTCTACGTAGATTGAAAACTGAAATTCTACTCCTAACATTTAGCTCAGCTCAGGCCACAGAAA
>NW_023217839.1:0-639 GCF_002007445.2 Ailuropoda melanoleuca | reverse complement strand
TCTTGGAAAGGAGCAGACTTCAGGTACATGGAACAGAATGAACGGAATGCACGGTGTTCAGAGGAAGCAGCAAAGGGAAAGCCTAGGAGTGAAGCTGGTCCTGCAGAAGGCAGCTTTGTGCGAATGCAGTTCCTCCGCCCTGTCTCTTTTCAGTCTGCTGCAGAGAGCCCTGCAGGCCGCCCACGAAGGCTGGCCCTGCCATCCACATCTGTGTGTCTGCCCCTGGCTGCCTCCCGTGGCACCACTAGCCTGGCACCTCTGAGGAAGGAAGGGCCAGATGGGAAGAGTTTGGTTCTTCTGTGCAGATCTTCTCCGGTCATCCCGGTTTCAACCTCACTGTCCCATTGTCACCATGAGTGGCTGAAGGCCGACATCATGGCCACAAAACTCCATTTCCCAGCATACGCTGCCTTTTGGCCCTGGAAGTGATACAGAGTCCTATCAAAGATGTTGTCCTTCAGATAGTGGGGTCCCTGCACACACAAGTGAATTTCCCAGATAAATAACATTTAACACCTTAAGCTTTTTATGTTAACTATTTTACTCTTTTTTTAATGATTTTTTATGATTTTATGATTTTTTATTATATTATGTTAGTCACCATACAGTACATCCCCGGATTCCGATGTAAAGTTCGAT
>NW_023217838.1:0-639 GCF_002007445.2 Ailuropoda melanoleuca | reverse complement strand
AAAAAAATCAGAATTCAATTAGACTATGGTATTTTCAGTATTATGACTTGTGAGGTGGTGGTCAGCCCCTGAATCTCTTCCAAACACAGGGTCTCAGAAAGTCTTCCTGTGGGCCTCCCTTGGGGAGTTTGGAGCAGTAAGACTGACACGCTAAGCTGACCAAGGCAGGGAGAGCTGAGTCCTGGGCCCACGCTTCTGGCATTTCAGGAGTCTGCTGACCTGAGACCTCAGAGAAGCCTAGAGCTGCCTCCCTCAGCCTCAGTTCCCTGCATCTCAGCTTTCCTAGGCTCACGCACGGGTCAGGAGTGGTCGCCCCACTCCCAGATACAGCTCTCTGAGCCACTGTGTGTGTGTGCACGTGTGTGCGTGTGACACGTCCAAGACCACCGAGCCAGTTCCAGACAGAGCTGAGACTTGAACCGTATGTGGTAGGAAATGAAGGGCCCATGCAACCTACGTCATTTGTACCAGTGCGAAAACAGGAGCCTTTACTGAGAGCTGTCCCTGGCAGTGACCCAGAGGCATAACCAGGCCAACAGTTTGCTCTGAGACTTGAGGTTAGAGGAGAAGGTCACTGTGTTACGGCCACACCCTTTTGCAGACATTATAGAGCCTGCAGTCTTTATTCGGAAAGTATAT
>NW_023217837.1:0-5300 GCF_002007445.2 Ailuropoda melanoleuca | reverse complement strand
CCCCCCTTCCTAAAACATCCATCCTCGACCAATCACTGCCCATCCAATAAAATCCTGCTCTCTCTTCAAGGCCCAGGTCATATGCGGACTCCCAGTATCCCCTGGGTAGACACTGTTTTCTCTTGAGAGCTTCCGAAGCTGCACATTCATCTCATAGCACGATAAGCACTGATTCTAATCAGATGTTTGCCTCTCTTGTCTCACCTGCTCTCTGTGTGCCCTGGAGGCAGTCAGTCACCTGCCTTATTCATCTCTGTGTCTCCAGGGCCTAGGTGAGAAAGACCCTCAGAGCTGCATCCCTGGAAGGATAAGCTTCTTGAACACTATCATGAAGGCTCTGTGTGTGACAACTGTGGAATAACATTTGTACGTAAAACGCTTTGAACTTTGCAGGGGGTGCGTTGCGTTCACCTTCTCTGAGCCTCGGAGCGCTGGTAGATAGGCACTATTTCCCCCAACTCTCGAGGGAGGGAACAGAGGCCCAGAGATGGGCAGTCATCCAAGATGACTCAGAAATGACAAAGCAACATTTGGCCAGAGGTCTTCCTGCCTCTGGTTTGAGGGAGTGGTCTGTGGACGCAGCCCGGCAGACCTGCACTGGCTTCGCGGAGCTGTAGGACAGGAGCCAGGACACGTTGCTCCAGGGAAGCAGAGGGTTCAGGGCAGCTGCACGCGGACACGTGCCCCTTGCCACCCACACCTCCCTCCCCAGAGGGANGGGTTCAGGGCAGCTGCACGCGGACACGTGCCCCTTGCCACCCACACCACCCTCCCCAGAGGGAGGACTTGTCGATGGGATGCTTGCACAGGCTTCATTCCTCTGGACGGGGCTGGAGCAGGCCAGGAACCCCCATTGGACCTCCCCTTTTCCTCCCTGACTCCCATGTGTCGCTTCCCGCTAACTCGGGTGCAGCAGAAAGGCCAGTTTGACTCTGGCTGGGAGAGAGAAGGCATCCCCAGCCTTCGCTTTTGCCTCAGCTCCAGATCAGATGCTCTAATCTTGCCTCTGTCCTCAGAGCGGCTGTTTCCGCAGCAGACCTAGGTGAGCTGGGCAGTTTTATCATGACATAAAAAAAAAAAAAAATTCTTTCCTGCAAGAAGTTTGAGAGTCATGACCAACTCTGGCCATCTCATTACGAAAGCTCTTCCTGCCTAGGGAGAGACACTTTGTTCTCAAAACGCGTTAAAAAGAGTGGACAGAATAGGGGAAGGAAGCCCAAGTTGAAAGGCACAGCCTGTCCCCCACCACATCCCCCCTTCTCTGCACAGGCTTCTGGGGGCAGCACCGAAGGGCGACAGCAGTCATTGTCAAAGCGTGAGTCTCCTCCGGCCACAGTCACATCCATTTCTGTTTTTCTGCCCTTCCCTCCTTCCTCTTTTCATTCTCATTTTCTTGCTTCCTATTTCTCTCTTCCGCACACACCTTCAGTCTCCCTGAGAGTTCCCCAGGTATTGCTTGGCCCCACGGGGGTGCGCTCAGTGCAGAAAATACTTTGATGTGTCCTCTTGAGGCCCAGCTGACCACCTCTGCCTCCCTCTTCAACCCACGGTAAATTCTCTGCTTGATGCTTTGAGGTCCAGAGTCTCTGGGTACAGAGGGGTTGAACAGTGAGCCAGCACGCACGTAGGAGGAGGGAAACACCAGCATGAAAGGAGCCGGGTCGATTGCTTGCTCGCAGATCACCTTTCTGTCCAGCCCTGACTGCCCAGCCTCAGGCCTCCTGTGCTACCCTGACCTTGGCAATCTGATTCTGAGTGCTGGCACTCCTGGTTTCTCCCCATATGGGACATCAGCTGGCCTGATCTCCAGGTGAGGACCAGCCTGACAATATAATACCCACCTCATGCAGGTGTTGTAAAGATTCAGTGGAATGAGGGAGCCTGGGTGGCTCAGTCGTTGAGCATCTGCCTTCGGCTCAGGTCACGATCCCGGCATTCTGGGATAGAGCCCCACATAGGGCTCCCTGCTCAGTGGGAAGTCTGCTTCTCCCTCTCCCTCTGTAACTTTCCCTGCTTGTGTTCCCTCTCTCACTGTCTCTCTCTCTCTGTCAAATAAATACATAAAATCTTAAAAAAAAAAAGATTCAGTGCAATGAGATCTAGAAAGGGCTTCTAACAGTGTCTGGAACATAGAAATGGCTCAGTAAATATCAGCCATTATCATTATTGTTATTTTCACCAATTTCCAAATAGGTAAACATTTTCCCTTTTTCCTAAGATCCAAAAATTTCTTCAAGAAGGTTTTCATGGGAGACCACCCCCTGAAGGATCCTGAATTTCCCCAAGACTGGTGATAGGAGCCATGCGGGCTGGCTCCTACCATGGACCTCTGGGAAAGCCATACTACCTCTGCTTTTTGCAACCAGCTCAGGACTCAGGATGTTTTCCGTCCAGGAGCTGCCATCAAGCTTAGACACTGGTTAGCCACAGACACATCTGCATTAAAAGCGATTTCATTCTCAGATCCACAAACAGCACCAGCCTTCCCACTTTCCAAGGCCAGAGAAGGGTCATAAGGTCAGAGCTCTGGAGAATGTTCCCCTGGCCTGAGGAGGTCCAGAGGACACTTGACTCTCCCACTCTTGGTTGCGAATCTCCAGCCCTCACATCCAATGAGCCTATGGGGCCGATCGCGTCTCCGGACGACTCAACTGCTGAGCAGGGCTGCCCGTGTGAGCAGGTGGGACTGAGGTTGGGAGAAGAGGGAAAGCAGGAACCAGAAACAGCACAAGACCAAACAGGTGGAAACTTCTCTCTTGAGAACTTGACAATAAAGTCCAAAGGAGCATGAGGGGGGCCTGGTGGCTCAGTCTGTTAGGCGGCTGTCTTCAGCTCAGGTCATGATCTCAGGGTCCTGGGATCGAGCCCCAGGTGGGCTTCCTGCTCAGTGGGGAGTCTGTTTGTCCCTCTGCCTCTCCATCCTCCTGTCTTGTGCTCTCTCTCTCTTTCTCTCTCTCGCTCACTCTCTTTGTCTTTCAAATAAATAAATTAAATTTAAAAAAATTCTGCTAAAGATCCCAAAACTGCTGTTCCCACCCCCCATTTCCTGTGTGATATGGAGCCAACTTGAGGTTAAGGAAAGCCTAGAAAGCAGCCCTAAGTGAGGGCGTAGGCAAGTGGGATGGAATTTGTGGCCTGCTGCTGGGGTTTAGCGCTAGGGCTCCAGTCCCCCTTCCAGGTTCCAGAGGAGTCAGGGGGGTGGGTCAGCACCACAGGGAACGCAAAAGTAGGAAGGCACAGCACAGTGCTTTGCCCTGAAGTTAGAGCCCTTTACCTCCTGGTACCCAGGGTGGTTTGCCTTCCTGGCACCCATCTCCTCATTGTTGGTAATAGCCTTTAATATTCCCTTGGGGAGCCATTTCATCTCTACTCTCACCCACCGTGCTCCACATAGAGTCCCAATCTCCAGCCTCCAGAGTAGACCATGTGACCATACCTGGCCAATCACAGCACTCTGCCTCCCTGGCCAGTGAGATTGGCTCAGAGCAGAGCAGTCTCCTTAGGCAGCTGATGTGGCTGTCACCGTCTTGTCACCATGTGGAGTGGAGACTGAAGGATGAAAAAGAGCAGAGCAAAGGGGAGAAGCAGAGGGTTCTAATGGCATCGTTGCAGTCCTAGGGTCCAGCTGTGCTCAGAGTTAGCCCCTGCCCCTGGGTTTTGCATTGTGATTATGAATCAATTCCCTATTAGTTTAAATGAGTTTGGTTTGGCTTTATTATCACTTTCAATCAAGGCATCCTGACTGAAGGCTAAGACAGCTGAAGAGAACCTGTTTCCAGAGCCCGCTTGCTCAATGATACAATAGCCAGTCCCTGGTGTATTCTGAGGCCATGTTCCCATTGGCCCAGGGCCTGCGTAAGGCTCAAGCTACAGGTTCCTGACATCACCGTGGGCACCCTGTCGGGCTCGGGTTGGCAGAACGATGAGGAGACATACAGAAAACCAGGTTCTTCCTGATGCCTTACATCCTGCTTTCATATCTGCATCTGTCCTTGAAGGAGTTCAATAGGTTGCTATCCTTTTGGACCAGAATGGTCACACTTCACCTTAAAAAGAAAAATCTATATCTATATATTTATATTTTATCTATATCTGTATCTGTATCTATCTAAGTATATATATAAAGTCTTCTTTGCGTGGAAGAACTAAGGCAGAGAAAAGTATAAAGATGATCCTATGAGAAGGCATGTCCCTGGGATTATCAGAATGAGAACCCCAAACCCTTTGAAACTTTTTATGACAAATAGCAAAGGCATCCATTGCTGTTAAATCTTGCTCTACTGTTCCTTCTTACAGGCCCTAAATTTGAAGACTTAGTTGCCGTGTGTATTAGTTAAACTAGGATAACCGCTGAAACAACCTACTTCCAAATGTATAATGACTCAACATAACTGAAATGTATTTCATGCTCTCCTAATAGCGTTAAATGGGAGAACAGGGCAGCTCCTTCTGTGCGGTCACTCAGGGATCCAGGCTGATGGAGGCTCTGTCATGTTCAACACGCGAGCTCCTCTCAATTTCAGGCAGCTGGATGAGCAAAAGAGGGTTGTGTGGGAGGCTTTTATGGGTCAGGCTTGGAAGTGACTCACGTAACATCTCGTTCCATTGACTAGCGTTCAGTTACGTGGCCATAGCTAAATGCACGGGAGGCTGACGTGTCATCTGTCCATGTGCCCAGGAAGGAGAGGAAAGCTTCGGCAGTCATCAGGCACTGCTTCTGCAGCTGATGTTCCATTTCTGAATCCTGAATGGCACTTCGAGCTCGTAATGTCTTTAGTTTCTTCTTGTAGATCTTTGCAATGCACCATGGATTTGGGACTAGCCGACCAGCCCCGGAGAAGTGAATTATTTCTTCCTTGTACATTCAGCTGGATAGTCAATGCATATTTGTTGAATGAATAAATGAATTCACTAAGATAAAAAGAAATGGAGCCTGTGAAAGGGAATATATTGTTAATCAGACCCAGCAGTTTCAGTTAACAACTGGGGAAAGTGAGATAGAACTTATTATTTAGCCTTAGAAAGCTAATTTTCTTAGAATTTTTGCATAAATTGTCTTATTTTACCATCTGAGTTTTAATAATACATCAATAACATAAGAAAGGAAAAATTTAGGAAGTAGAAACAGAGATTCTCTTTCCCATTAAACTCAACTGTTATCAAGTACCTCTTTGGCAATCCTTTGTATGCTTAAGGAAACTGCATTCATTTTATCTCTCAGGGCCTCTGATATGCGAAAAGTCCGGGGTTCTCAGCTTGTCTCCTTCATGGCTGCCGGAGCTTGGATGAGGAAATTCCTT
>NW_023217836.1:0-1444 GCF_002007445.2 Ailuropoda melanoleuca | reverse complement strand
CCATCCCCATGTCACAGAAGAACTGTTGCTTAGGAGAGCTTGGGGATGTGGCCAGCATCACAGCGCTCCCAACGGAGGCCAGATTTGAACCCACGCCGCTTGGCTCCAAAGCCCGGACACAGAACCACCAAGTGACACTGTTTCTCTAACCTGTGACAGCTGGAAAATGAAAAGCTAAACTGAGAAACAATAAGGCTCCACGTGACTCTATAACAAGGGCGGGGGAATGAGAAATGGGGGCAGGGAGGGACGGAGGCTGTCCTCCCCAGCCCACACACCTGTCCACCTGCCTGCGCCCCTTCTTCTCATCAGGTGGTACCTCTCACATATCCCCACACAGGAGCGGACTGGATTCGAGTCCCTCTGGTCTCTAAGAGCCCACGATTTCTTCCTTTTTATGCGGACAAAACTCACATCACAGAAAATCAACCGCTTTCAGCACAGGGCTTAGCAGCTTTTTATATGTTCACTGTGTTGTGCAAGCATCTTTACCTGGCTCTAACACACTCAGCAGTCAGTTCCCCGCCCCCCCCCGCCCAGCCTCGGGCAACCGCTAGCTTGTGTTCTGTCCCCGTGGAATTGCCCATTCTGGACGTTTCGTGGAAGTGGAAGGAGCCGTGTTCTTTTGTGTCTGGCTTTGTTCACTTGGCCCAACGGTTTCAAGGCCGTCCTCACAGCAGGCGTCAGGACACCATTCCTTTTCACGGCTGATTAACAGTCCATTGTCTGAATTTACATATTTTGTTTATCCATCCCTCTGCTCATGTACATTTGGGTTATTTCCACCATTTGGCTCTTGCGAATGGTGGTCCCATGAACATCCGCGTGCAAGCGTTTGTTTGAACACCTGTTTCCAGTTCTTGCGGGGGCACACCTAGGTGTGGAATTGCTGGACATACGGTAACTTGCTGTTTAACCTTGGAGGAAGCGCCAAAGTGTTTTCCACAGCAGCTGCATCATTTTTCATCCCCACCAGGATTTTGTTTTTAATCACAAAATGCAATAGAAATTCAGAGGACGGAGGCAGCGGAGTGGAGGAGAGCACCCTGCAGGTTTCACAGGGCCCGAGCGAGACTGCAGGACGGGTGGTCTGCGCGGGCAGAGGGGACAGCCGGGCAGCACAGGGAGGGAGCCCAGGCCGAGCCCCAGAGGTGGGGGCAGGTCGGGCCGCTATCTGGGTAATTAGCTTGGTTGAGCACACACATTGAGCTGTAGGAAGTTTACTCGATGGGTGGGTTGAGGGCCTTATAGCGGAGACTGGGCTCTGGTATGGGACCCAATCCCTGTCACCCACGTGCCTTGGCCTCTAAGCAGATAATGGGAAGTCTGCAGTAAAAGGCAGACAAGACGGGACGGAGTGTGGTGGGCTTGTCATGAGGTCATTCTTTTGTCCTGACCCCCGAATTGCAGAGGCAGGACACCCAGAGCTGTCATTCATCTGCTT
>NW_023217835.1:0-639 GCF_002007445.2 Ailuropoda melanoleuca | reverse complement strand
ACTTAGAGAGGGGGATGAATCTACCTGCCTTCACAGCAAGGAAAGGGAAGCTCAGGGAAGTGGTGACTGCCAATGGGCGGTGGTCAGTAGCGGCTGGAAAAAGCCAAAAGCTTCTAGCTGGCCTCAGCGGACTGTAACTCCCTGGAGAGCAGATGCGGGGTGCGGGCTCTGGGCCCAAATCCCCAGCAGGTGCTTGGTCAACAGCTGATGAGGCAGCAGGGTGGGCCCACAGCGAGAGGACACAGGAGAGGAGCAAGCAGTGACAAGCAAGGTCACTTTTTTCTATCGAACTGTCACTGAACAAAATCCAAGGAGAAAAAGGTAAAAGGGATGGGGGGAAGGGTCGGCATGAAGCACAGCACAGTTGTTACAGTTGTAAAACAACTGTGTTTACAAGCACAGCTGTAAAACAAATCAGAACTAAAAAGCTAAGGAATAATAACAACACTTAAAGTCTTGACGGAAACCTTTATTTCTAAAAAGTCAACAGAAGTGTAAGGAGAATGTGTTTCAATTTTCATTAATGAAGGAAAATAAAAGCTAAGCCATATACAGTAGCAACCCTGTGCCAAACCCTACTTTCTCTCGATTCTCCCCTCTTTTTGGTGTGTTGAGTTAACTGGGCGGGAGTCTCGAGCC
>NW_023217834.1:0-639 GCF_002007445.2 Ailuropoda melanoleuca | reverse complement strand
TATATTTATATTTATATTTATATTTATATTTATATTTATATATACACACACAACTGGTGTTTATTTTTAAGTTGCAATTTCAGTAATCATTATGTGAGTTCTGATATATAAGTTATAGTTTGGGAGAATTTTTTTTTACTCTTAATAAGGGAAATTTATTCTCAGGATTGCATACTCTGAAATATAAAAAAATAAGCAACATTTGCTATGTCTTTCTTGACTCATGTAGAATAAGAAAGAGATTCCAACAATTCGATTAAATTTATTGTCTCCTGATGCCCACATTTTGTCTCCTCTGGTCAAATGAATCTACACATTCATTTTAATTATTAAATTTATTCCACATATATTTAGTGAGCACATGTTAGTGTCCAAATTGGTTGTTTAAAAACAGTAATCAGTTGAAATAGTGGCTGTCATTTGCAAAGGATACATGCAAAGTATCATTTCATTCTTGAGATTCTGTATAGAAATTTTTTAAAAAATGACCTCTGCTTACAGATAAGACTCCTGGAGCCGAAAAAGGTCAGGTGACTTACCTGAGATAACACGGCTGAAAATAGCAGATTTGAGACTCCAATGGAGGGTTACCTGTTGCATAAAGACAGTTGCATAAATATTCTGAAGTAAAACAGAGGG
>NW_023217833.1:0-639 GCF_002007445.2 Ailuropoda melanoleuca | reverse complement strand
TTCATTCAATTTATTTATAGTTGTTTCAGATAAGAGTTTGATTTGAACACTGTTACTTCATCTTAGTGAGAAGCAGAAGTCCAGCACTACCATTTTGAAGAGAGTATTCTCAGTTTCTATATTTTTTTATTAAAATTGAAATAATAATAGCAAATACCTCATTGCAGGGAGAGTCATGAGGATTAAATGAGACAATATATGTTAAGCTACTAGAATGTTGTCTGGTGTATATCAAGCACTATAAAATTTAGATATTACTTATACATCTATATTGTGACCAGTATGTCTACCATATACTAAGTGCTAAGTAAATATTTATGACTGAATCAGTCATTTTTTATTATGCCTTTGGGAGAATTAACACCTGTTCATTTATGTGCTAGTAGTTTATTCCTTTTAACTTGATGGAAGTTTTTCAATTTATTTATTTAGTAAGTAAATTATCCTGGTTATTATTCTGTGTTGATATTTGAAGTTTTGATTTATGAATATGAATTTTTATTTGTTTTCTCTAATTACATTGCATTTAGTGAATTTAAGGCATGCAAGTCCATTTTTACTTAAACTAGCTGGTTTGGTCCTAGGTAGTCAGCTTCAATTATTTTTATTCAGTAAACTTTTAGTGTAGCATAATGGTCT
>NW_023217832.1:0-639 GCF_002007445.2 Ailuropoda melanoleuca | reverse complement strand
AAAAAAAAAAAAAGTTTCTAAATCCTGTAAATCTCAGTGGGAATTTTTCATTGGCTCGTTCTGTTAAAATCTTTTTCTCAGGGATAAGGTTTTCTAAGTCAATATTTTCCTAAAAGCCTGCCCTTTTGTCTTCCACTAAATATGGTAGTCTTTGTTTCTTCAATGACCACGTGAGAACAGAAGGAAAATTTCTTCTCAGGGAAGACAGAGCAAAGGAATACATACTTCTTGCCAAAGGTTATCACAGCGTAATAGCATGAAGGAATGTCCACTTCTCTAAACAGCGTGTGCTATGCTTTCTGAGGCTGACGCCATTTCTTTAGGCTCATTAAATAGCTGGTAAAATGATCCAGGTCTGAGAGCAACGCGAGCTGTGAGAGCCTGCCGCAGATGGCGAACAAGGAGTGATGGAGGGCAGCAATGGCCTCTGGGAGAAGTGCTCAGAGTCAGGGGGGATCCCCCTCTCTGCCACTCCCTGCTCTCCTGCCTCAAGCACTGCTTTCTTCTCTCACTCACCTCCCCCTGACATGGGCTTGCCCACCTCTTTCCTCCACCCCAACCGACCACTTCCGTATTTGTTAATTAGCATTCTTGTCTTGTACTCATTCACTTACTTTTATTTTATTTCTTTGCTCCTGT
>NW_023217830.1:349-553 GCF_002007445.2 Ailuropoda melanoleuca | reverse complement strand
TTCTCTGCAGGGAGCCTGCTTCTTCCTCTCCCACTCCCCTGCTTGGGTTCCCTTTCTTGCTGACTGTCTGTTTCTCTGTCTCAAATAAATAAATAAAATCTTTAAAGAAGAAGCCCACATCACTAAGATCTCTATAAAACAAGGGCACATGGCCTGGGTCCCAGTCAATAATTTGGGCTCTGGACAACCCCGCAATCTCTCCTC
>NW_023217830.1:0-172 GCF_002007445.2 Ailuropoda melanoleuca | reverse complement strand
GTTACTGAGAATATAGAATCCCTAAGGGCAGAAATGAGAGTGAATCTGACAGGAATTAAAAATTCTATGAGCCAAATGCAGTCAAAACTAGAGGCTCTGGAGTGCCTGGGTGGCACAGTGGTTAAGCGTCTGCCTTCGGCTCAGGGCGTGATCCTGGTGTTATGGGATCGAG
>NW_023217829.1:1140-1258 GCF_002007445.2 Ailuropoda melanoleuca | reverse complement strand
ATTTCCCTGGACTGTGTGGGGTCTCAGAGACCACTATGGGGCACACTCGTCAGGATTCCCCGACCACTTTCACTCATGTTTTCCTATTCACGAAGGGTGATGATAGTGCTAAGAGGGT
>NW_023217829.1:684-920 GCF_002007445.2 Ailuropoda melanoleuca | reverse complement strand
TCGTGACTTCAAGGGCTTTCCCCTCACACTTTGTTTCTTGGTTCTAATGGCTGGATCATCCCCAGGCCCCTACACCCAAAGTGGAACCGGGGTCCCCAGTGAAAATGCTGCTTTTCGCTGGAGGTGTTTTCCTGGACCCTCTGATTTATTACCAATGAGAAGGGCGCTTATCCTCGAAAATCCTGAACCTTTTCATTCCTGCTCCCTTACTCACGAGAGATGATGATGGTTGATAT
>NW_023217829.1:0-171 GCF_002007445.2 Ailuropoda melanoleuca | reverse complement strand
GTCCTCGAAAATCCTGAACCTTTTCATTCATGCTCCCTTACTCAGGAGAGATGATGATCGTTGATATTTCCCTGGACTGTGTGGGGTCTCAGAAACCAGTATGGGGCACTCTCGTCAGGCTTCGCGTCCACTTTCCATCATGTTTCCCTATTCACGAAGGGTGATGATAGT
>NW_023217828.1:0-834 GCF_002007445.2 Ailuropoda melanoleuca | reverse complement strand
AAGATCCACCTTTATATTTATGTGGGTCTTCTTTGCTCTAATGTTTTAGAGTTTTCATCACATAAATCTTACATGTTACATTTATTGCCAAGACGTTCACATTTTGTGACGCTACTGTAAATGGTTCTGTTTTTAAACTTCAATTTCCAATTGTTCACTGCTAGCATGTAAATAAAAATACAATTTAAAAAATACTACGCTTGTTTCCTGCAACCTTGCTAAATTGCTTAATATATCTAGTAGCGTTTAAAAAAATGTCTTTGGAATTTTTTATGTAGACAATCATAATGTCCCTGAAGACACAATTATTTCTTCTTTCCCAATCTGGATGCCTTTTATTTCTTTTTCCTGTTTTACTGCACTGGTTACGCCTCCAGTATAATGTTGAATAACAACAGTGAGAGCAGGGGTGGGGGGAAAGCATTCAGTTTATTTAATCAACGAGTATGGTGCTGACGTAGGTTTTTTATGGATTCCCTTTATTAGATTGATAAAATTCGCTTTTATTCCTAGTTTGCTGAGAGTTGATCACGAATTTATGTCGAATTTTCTACATCTACTGAGATGATTATAAGGTGTTTTCCTTTAGTCTGTTGATATGATGAATTATGACTGATTTACAAATTCTGAGCCAACTTTGCCTTCCTGAGAAAATATTCCACTTAATTACATGATCCTTCTTACAAACTGCTGGGCTGAATTTGCTAATATTTTGTACATCATAAGGGAAATTGGTCAGTAGTTTTCTTTTTTTTTTAGATTTTTTATTTATTTGACAAAGATAGAGACAGCCAGCGAGAGAGGGAACACAAGCAGGGGGAGTGGGAAAGGAAG
>NW_023217827.1:0-639 GCF_002007445.2 Ailuropoda melanoleuca | reverse complement strand
CCACAGTCCTCTTCTCCCTGTATCCTTCACAAGGTGAAGCATAGCATCTCCCACCAGGAGCTGGAGTTTGTTCCCCCCCACCCCAAACCCAGCTGGCCTTCTGCGAGAATGCAGTGGGAGCACCAGAAAGCCAGTTCTGAGCCTGGTCTTCAAGATGCTTCACATGCTCCCACTTGCACCCTTGAACCCTGACTCTCCCCATGTGCGTGAGCCAGGCCCGGTCTGCTGGAGGATGAAAGAATCCATGGAGTGTGGGCACCTGGGTGGCTCCATCGGTGAAGCGTCTGCCTTCAGCTGAAGTCATGATCCCGGAGTCCAGGGATCGAGTCCCGCGTCGGGCTCCCTACTCAGCGGGGAGCCCGCTTCTCCCTCTGACCCTACCCCTCTCGTGCTCTTTCTCTCTCAAAAAATAAATGAAATTAAAACATAAAAAAGAATCCATGGAGTGTGGAAGAGCCACTGCAGCTGAGGCCACTTAGGCCGGCCAGCCCCCAGCTGACCCAGTAACCGACCACAGCTGCGTGAATGAGCTCAGCCAAGTCCAGAAGGATTGCCCAGCCCAGCGCAGCCCAGCTCCGTTCAACTGCTAGTCCACAGAACTGTGAGTAAATAAACGGATGCTTTAAGCCAGTATGTTTG
>NW_023217826.1:0-639 GCF_002007445.2 Ailuropoda melanoleuca | reverse complement strand
TTTTTTTTTTGGATTTCTAGTCTGTCTAGCAATTCTTTCCATAATAGGTCCACATGGCCTATTAATTTGAGCTTAATTTTTTTCAGAAAAATACATCATATTATATACTTCTCACTTTAAAAATCCAAGAGCTTTCCATCAACTGGGCAATGAACTCTTGACTCATCAAAATAATACATAAATAATTCTGATATATCCATTTTTTTTTTCTTCAGGAACCTCTTGATCACTACCTTTCCATTCCCCCATCTAAGCCACAGGTTTGATGAACTCATTGTGAGTTTTCATGCTTATCTGTATGTGTACATATTGTTTCCTCTGCTCAAAATATTGTTTTCTTTCTTCTCCACTTGAAGAGCCCTTCCTTTACCTCCCATGTCAAGTCTAAATGTTGTCTCTCCTACGTGGTTTTCTGGTGTGTTCCAAGGGACTCCCTACTGTTTTACCCATCACATGTTATGGGTCTGATTCTTCCAGTTTATGAGAGCTCTGAAAAGGCAGACACAGGGTCTCGCTCATGTAGCCTTACTTGCCAACACTATCAGTGAATTAATACCATCTCATTACATGTTGATTTTGATTTTTATAGTGATTTCAAGCACATTGTTTCATTTTATGCTTTCAATGATTTTGCAAAGT
>NW_023217825.1:0-1288 GCF_002007445.2 Ailuropoda melanoleuca | reverse complement strand
TAAAGAAAAATTTCACCTGTGGACATAATTAAGGGGTCTAACTTTGGATTTTTTCCCCCACTCTTAAACTGACATTGATTGGGGTTAGTATCCTATACAAATTTATTATTTTTTTCCCCACATTGTTTCTGAAAGACTTTTCTCCCCTCATTTTCCACTGTGTTGTTAAGGCAGGCCTCTTTACAGGACGTCGGGGATTGGGAGCCGAATATTCTAATTGATGGTGATGATAGTTGTGTTCTCATAACACTAGATTTTCATCACTTTCCGTGATGGAGCCCATCTTCATAACTGCATGTGGATTTCTGTAATCTGCAGCTCTTTCAAGTAATAGTGGAATTAAAAGGAAAAGGAAAATCTCAAATGCAGAGGTATGTGACTATATTGCTCTTCTGCTGCCCTCAGGAATTACAGTATGTTAAAAAAAAAAGTGGGTGGGTAGCAATGATAGTGTAAAATGTATGTTATGTGCCAGATGAGTTATAGAATGTGTGACCTCTGTAGGAATTCAGGGGCAGGCAGTGATGATGAATGAAATGCTTCCTGGAGAAGGCAGGATTTGGAAATTCATGAGTAAGTCAGGATATCTGTCTAGATCAGAGAGTTCTTTTCCTATAGAGGGCTAATAAAAAAAATGAGGTTGAGAAATAGTAGGCCAGACATTGCAGCAGGCCGTGAATGCCAGGCTCACTGAGATTTTCCTTCTCAATTCCACTATCACATTTTTCTTCAGGCATTGAAGTTTAAGACAAGAATGACAACAAAATTTTAGACTAAGAATGTCCTGTGTACTAAATGTTTTAGACTAAATCTGGTATTGGAAGCTAGGATAGAACAGAGTGAAGGAAGAAAGACTTAACTATTGGAGCGAAACGAGTGTGAAATGCTGAAGGTAGCGGTAATTGGAAAGGACATGCATCACTGGCGTTATTGAAGAATAGGTAGGACTAGATGACCCATAATGTTGGATGCATAGAGAAGGTTGAATCACTAAAGGATGTTTTAGGCTGCAAGTAAAGAATGTCATACTAACAGTAACTTAAATACACTTGACAGGCCTGTAACNGCCTGTAACATAATCTGGAGGAATGTGGTTCCTGGCAGATATGGCAGCTCTTAAGAGTACATTTTAGTAGTGGGTCAGTGGTGCTCCCCACAGTCACAGGATGGATTATGCATCTCCAAGCTCTGCATTGCTGAGTGATGCAGAGAAGTATAGGAAAATTACAATTGAAAACAGCCGTTGAGTTGGTGATTTGAAGAGGTCGAAGATGACTTCAGAGAAGCC
>NW_023217824.1:0-639 GCF_002007445.2 Ailuropoda melanoleuca | reverse complement strand
ATGGTGGTGGTGATGATGGTGGTGGTGATGATGATGGTGGTGATGATGATGGTGGTGGTGATGATGGTGGTGGTGATGATGGTGGTGGTGATGATGATGATGATGGCGATGATGTTGGTGGCGATGATGTTGGTGGTGGTGAGAATGATGGTGGTGATGATGATGATGGTGATGGTGATGATGGTGGTGGTGATGATGATGATGGTGGCGATGATGTTGGTGGTGGTGAGAATGGTGATGGTGGTGATGATGATGATGCTGGTGGTAGTGGTGGTCATGATGACGATGAGGATGGTGCTGGTGGCAGTGATGGTAGAGGGGGAGAGAAAGGAGGAAGAGCCAACACTGAGCATTCACTACTACATGCTGTAGGCATAATTGCATTATCAGATTCTTAAAGCAAGAATCTCCCTAAGAGCCAGATACTATTATCCCTATTTTATAGACAGAAATTACAATAATGAGTAGCTTACCCAAGGTCACACTTTTTATGGCTTTGACTTAATTTCCATGCCAGGCTCGGGGAGTCAATATTCTCATCACTATTTCTTGCCAAGAAACAGAGGTGAAGAGAGATAAAATGAGTTTATTGGTTCCACGATTATGGACTGAGTGCCTCTTGTGTGCCAAACCCCCGTT
>NW_023217823.1:0-639 GCF_002007445.2 Ailuropoda melanoleuca | reverse complement strand
GCACCCACAGGCAGAGAAAGCCTTGCTGGGCACCACGGCTAGCCCACATTAAGAAATCGGGTGGGTGTGCCTGGGACTGCAGAGGGAACCTGAGTGAGGCAGTAGTGAGGACATCTACAGCACTGAAAAGACATTAGCTGATTGCAGAATAAATGAGAAAGTGCAGTGCTGGAGAGCAGAAGTCTGATTCCTGGCGACTTACTCTGGGTGCAGATTGCTGTCTGCACATCAGTGCTAACCCAGCAAGCCAGGAAGGGGAATGTCACCTGCCTTTTTTATGGGTGAGCAAACTGAGGTCCCAAAGAGTTACTCTACTTGCTCAAGGTCATAGCCTTGAGAGACAGATCAGAGATTCAAACTCTGTTCCAATGAAATCTAAAGATGACCCATTCCTTTCCATCAGCCAGACTGTGAACAAGTGAATGAATGCATGAACAAATGAATGCTTTACATGGGAGATGCTCTGATTCATCTAGTGTCCCGGTTCAAAGATGACTGCTCCATGAATTAGCTGCTCTTCAAGATTAAATGTATGATGTCAAATTTACACAGGAAACAGTAAAATTCCAAGGAATGAAATTTGGTCTGTGATGATGATGAAGATATTTCAAGATCACTCAGGGCCTGCCCTTCCCTGTT
>NW_023217822.1:0-639 GCF_002007445.2 Ailuropoda melanoleuca | reverse complement strand
CTAGGTTATAGTTGAGTGGGTTTGGTGATTGGTTAGTTTAGCTATATTCAGTGTATCACAGATCTGAAAATCCTCTAGTGATGAATTGCTGCTGCGTTCTGCTTAGTGCGAGCCTGGACAGCTGGAGGCTTTCTTTCTGTGTGTTCCTGCTCCAGCATTAGCTTTTGGCAGGCCCAGGAACACTTTGGTAAAGATGGGTTTTTCCCTGTGCTTTTATACTTCTCTCAGAAGAAGGTCACGCTTACCACCCAATGTAAAAGTTACAGTGGGAGAACAAGTTTTCAGTTTCCCTGATTCTAATTCAACCTGAAGGAGGTCTTGTTTCCTTGAGCCTTGAGTCCAAGGCTTGCTCAGCATTCCTACCCCTCCATGGCAGTCACTTCTTCCTATTCAGTGCAAGGTCCTGAACCCAAAGAGTTTTGGGTTTTTTTGTTTTGTTTTTTGTTTTTTCCCCCTGGCACTCTCTCAGTTGTAGCAAGCCTTTGCCTCATACCAATGCATAGTCAGAGATTATTATGTATCCTGCTCAGCCTGAGGGGCAGATAGCTTAATGCCATAGAATTAGAGTCTGTGGTAGGTAAATTTTCTGTACTTCCCGGAGCAGCACAGAGATTTTTCCTTGGGTCAATTAAGTCTTTC
>NW_023217821.1:0-639 GCF_002007445.2 Ailuropoda melanoleuca | reverse complement strand
CGCATGCTTTGAGTCCCCATTCAAAAATACGACAGTATAGCTTCTCTAAAAAAAAAAAAAAAAGAACAAAACAAAAAAAACCCCAAAATAACACCAACAAAACCGCCTTCCCCTTCTGTTTTTCTGTCCCCATTAACAGCTAAAGGGAATAAAAGATTTTACTCTAGAAACACTGTCTCCATTTCCTCACCTGCCTGTCACTCTTCAACCACCTCAAGTGGGCCTCATCCTCCAGCCTTGATAAAACCACATTTTTGCCAAGGTCACTAATGATCTCTTTGTGGCTAAATTTAACTGATAATTTGCATTCCTCGTTTTCTTTTTATTGTGGTAAAAAACATAACATAAAACTTACTATCTTAACCATTTTTAAGTGTACAGTTCTGTATTAAATATATTCACTGTTGTGAAACAGACCTCCAGAACTTTTTTATCTTGTAAATCTTAAACTACACCCATTCAGCAACTCCTCTTTTACCCCACCGCCTACCCCCCTGGTGACCATAATATTTCTGTTCCATGAATTTTACTTCTCTAATACCTTGGTGAAATCATACAGTTTTTCTTTTTGAGTACATTCCTCATTTTACTTAGTTTTGGTATAAGACCCAGTTGACCACTCCTCTTCTCCTTAATCCT
>NW_023217819.1:0-639 GCF_002007445.2 Ailuropoda melanoleuca | reverse complement strand
CATAGTAGCCTTATTTTTAATATCCAAAAGGAGAACTAACAGAAAATCCACCAACAGGTAAATGGATAAAATAATGTGGTATAGCTAAGCACATGGAATATTATTCAGCCATAAAAAAGAATGTACTATGGATGACGCAGAACAACATGGAGAAACAGTTTAGTAGAAACATGCTAGGTAAAGCCCAGAGGAGAATCTATAATTGACCCATAATTATCTCTAACTGTTGGTTACTTTTGTGAGGCTTACAGAGATTACTTCAATTATTTATCTCTTTTAGCCACAAAACAAATTAGAAACAAAACAAATTAGAAAAGGTATCATCTAATATCTTATTGTATAGAATATTTCTATGTTGTGATTGAAGATATCTAGAATTGCACCTGTCCTATGCTATGAAATAAAATGTATTGTGCTTCCTGGAATCTTGAGACTAAAACATTGGGAATATATATGGCAACATCTCCTTTTTGCCAAGGGAAAAATGAAATCCTGGGGCAGAGGTCGACTTACATTGCATTGTTCAGAGTCATAATTTTCAGTTATCAATTTGGAGGACTTGCCAAGCAGCACACATATGACCTTTAGGAAAGCTTAATCTGTGCCTAGCACTTGAAATGTGGGGATGTCAAGCCTTTT
>NW_023217818.1:0-639 GCF_002007445.2 Ailuropoda melanoleuca | reverse complement strand
TATCTCTGGTGAGTCCTCAAGCTGTCCTCAGAATTAGAGCCAAACTGGCAGAAGACTTTCCAATCCCGCTCATATTTGCAATGAAGCGGCTCCATTGTCAAGTGAATTCCGATGATGATTGTAAATGTGAAGGGAATGTGTAGACAGGTAGCAGGGTGTAATTTCATTGTCCCTGTGATATATTAAGGACGGTACCTTGCAAGATAATATAACAAAGAAAACATGCATAATAACGCAGCACATGCGGAGTGTTCATTATAGCAGAAGAGGAATAGATTTGTTAAATTATAATTGTTTTTATATTTACAATTTCTCCAATAAATTAAGGTTTCGTACACTAATTAGATTGTATATTACAGTACCTGCACGTGCTACTTTCCCTCACTCCACAGCTGGCAGATGGTACAGAGCATATGATTCTGCTATTAGGAGCCCCAGAATTTTAAAGAGACAAGTATAATTGTGCGCATTGCTTTCTGGCCGTTGCCCTGGCTGTGTTTGTGACTCTGGTTCTCTTGTATACCACACAGCTTCAATATTACCGCTGTGCTTTTATTCTGAAAACCATTCATGTGCTTTTTCCCCATAAAATCTATATTACTCAACATTTAAAAATTTTAGAAGAAATTATATTGTACA
>NW_023217817.1:0-639 GCF_002007445.2 Ailuropoda melanoleuca | reverse complement strand
AAGTGGTCCAGTTTCATTCTTCTGCATGTGGCTGTCCAATTTTCCCAACACCACTTGTTGAAGAGACTGTCATTTTTCCATTGGATATTCTTTCCTGCTTTGTCAAAGATTAGTTGACCATAGCGTTGAGGGTCCATTTCTGGGTTCTCTGTTCTGTTCCATTAATCTATGTGTCTGTTTTGGTGCCAGCGCCGTACTGTCTTGACGAGTATAGCTTTGTAATAGAGCTTGAAGTCCAGAATTGTGATGCCTCCAGCTTTGGTTTTCTTTTTCAACTTTCCTCTGGCTATTTGGGTTTTCTCTCTGGTTCCACACAAATTTTAGGATTGTTTGTTCCAGCTCTGTGAAAAACATTGATAGTATTTTGATAGGGATTGCTTTGATGTATAGATTGCTCTGGGAATCACAGACATTTTAACAATATTTGTTCTTCCAATCTATGAGCATGAAATGTTTTTTCCATTTCTTTGTATCTTCCTCAGTTTCTTTCATAAGTGTTCTACAGTTTTCAGAGTACAGATCCTTTACCTCTTTGGTTATGTTTATTCCTAGGTATCTTATGTTTTTCTTTTTGGTGCAGTGGTAAATGGGATGGATTCCTTGATTTCTCTTTCTTCTGCCTCATTGTTAGTGTATAGA
>NW_023217816.1:490-1191 GCF_002007445.2 Ailuropoda melanoleuca | reverse complement strand
TGTGGTCTGAGAATATGCATGGGATAATTTCAATCTTTTGGTATTGGCTGAGACCTGCTTTGTGTCCCAGAACATGATCTATTCTTGAGAATGTTCCATGGGCATTAGAATAGAACGAGTATTCTTTTGTCCTGGGGTGTAGTGTTCTATATATATCTATGAGGGNGCATTCAAAGCCTTTGATTCTTTGCTTAGTTTTTGCCAGGGTGTTCTGTCTATTTCTGATAGTGGGGTGTTGAGGTCCCCTACTATTACTGTGTTCTTATCTATATGTCTCTTTATTTTGGTTAAGAGTTGGCTTGTGTATCTTGCTGCTCCCCTGTTGGGGGCATATATATTAATAATTGTCATATCCACTTGTTGAATACTTCCTTTAAGAATAATATAGTGCCCTTCTGTATCTCTCTCTATGGCCTCTAGTTTAAAATCCAGTCTATCTGATATGAGAATTGCTACTCCAGCTTTCTTTTGAGGTCCATTTGCGTGGAAGATGGTACTCCATCCCCTTACTCTAAGTCTGAATGCATCTTTGGGTTCAAAATGAGTCTCTTGTAGACAGCAAATGGATGGGTCATGTCTTTTTATCCAATCTGCAACCCTGTGTCGTTTTATGGGAGAGTTTAAACTGTGAACATTGAGACTGCATACTGAGAGATATGATTTTAATGATGCCATGTTTTCAGTAAAGTGTCTGTATCTAT
>NW_023217816.1:0-173 GCF_002007445.2 Ailuropoda melanoleuca | reverse complement strand
TTTCTTTGCCCTGGCCGCTTTCAATACTGTGTCCTTGGATCTAATATTTGCGAATTGCACTATGACATGACGTGGCGTAGGTTTGTCATGGTTGAGTTTGGATGGGGTCCTCTCTGCCTCTTGGACACGGATGTTTGTTTCCCTTGCTAGATTAGGGAAGTTTTCAGCTACAA
>NW_023217815.1:0-639 GCF_002007445.2 Ailuropoda melanoleuca | reverse complement strand
TAAATGCTTTCTGGTGGTGACTGAAACTTTATAAGAAAGTTACTTTTGAACTTCCTGAGCATCATGATGAATTTTATTTCTGTGATACAGACTTAATCCTCTTTTCAATGACCAAAAATCTAGAATATGTTTAAAGTCACTTTGCTTGGAAAAACCCAGTGTAGAAGTAATCAAGGATGTCAAAACAAACCCCCAAAATGCTCTCTTTAACTACAAATTTATCAGTTGCTCCGTGTGATGAGATGACTATGATGATAGAGAACTTGATAGCATCAGGAGCTCCCTGGAAGTTCAAGTACAACAAGAAAAATGCATCTAATGTTGTACCACTAGATTCTTTGAAGGATTTATGGGAGTTTCAATACCACAATCCCTTGATCTATCAAAGGATAATGGGTGTCACATTTTAGAGATATCATTAAAACACATACTGAGCATGGATTCCCCAATCACCGTACATTTATATGTATAGCATTCTGTTATTTTATTTTAATTTCAATTAGTTACCTAGAACAGGGGTTATTAAAAAAAATTTAGGAGTATAATCTCAACAAGTAAAACAGATTTGTAAATGGAGCTGCTGCTCTAGTTCAATATAAGGAAAGGCTCCCAGAACTACTAGTTAAACATTCACTTTTT
>NW_023217814.1:2877-3103 GCF_002007445.2 Ailuropoda melanoleuca | reverse complement strand
AAGTTTCAACAGCAGTGTTTCATGCTTGATAAAAATCATCTAACTCTAGGATATCTTCTACTATTCAAAATTATTCGTCATAGTAAACTTGTATAAGAGAAGTAAAAGGGGTTTGGAATGCAGAAAACATTCCTATTTTGTAAACTAAATTTTCATCAATTATAAAATATGAAGTCACTGTTGAAAAATCTGGTGTGGTGCATGTAGATATATATTCTCTTTAAAA
>NW_023217814.1:1369-2819 GCF_002007445.2 Ailuropoda melanoleuca | reverse complement strand
TGAAGATTCACTGCATTAGCAACATCTTGGCTTACAGCACAGGGGTCATCAAATCAAATGTTTATATAGAATATGGGACAAATTGCCATATGAAATCTCTTGGTAGTATTCAGATCAATTCGAGGGCCCAACATTTGATTACTCCTGCATTAGGAAGCAAAACCAAAAACCTAGTAACTAGCAATTTTGTTGGTAATTATGTTAGAGCACCAGTGTAGCAGGTAACTTCCTTTTGCAACTCAGCAGATATTAACAGTATTCTAAGATTTGCATAAGACATGACATGAAGCAAAACACTATATATACTTTGTTAAACGATCAGTACACTGTAGACCTAAATTCATTTTTTCAAATGGTCACATACTACCTTGTCTTATACGGGTGAAAATTGATGGATATTTAGACTAGCTCCAACTTTTTGATATGAGAATGTTATAATACATATCCTTAACATACCTGTCATATTTTATACATATAATAATGTATAATAAATATCCTTAGAATGTGTGTGTGTGTTTACACAAGTCATGTTTTCCTATAGGATCTAGTCCTGGCAATGAAGCCATTGGGATAAAGGAACAGCATATTTGAAATTTTTGAAGCACACTGCTAAATCACCCTGCAGGAAGGATTTACCAATTTTGTGTAACAGCAGTGTAAAAGAATGCCTTTTTCCTCACATCTGCTAACTTTGGTTATTATTTTTTTAATAAAATATTTATCACTATGACTGCAAAAAATGGTATCTCATTATTTGCATTTTTTCTGATTAGCACCCAGGATGGAATCGCCTTACTAAAAATATAAAAAGTTGTTAATCATGAATGTTAGATCCAACTAGAATTTGTTTTCTAGGAAAATAGTAATTACCTACTATTTACATATTGCTATAGGCTTACCCATCAGAATCTTCATCTTCCATAATAGGACATAGGTGGTTATCAGTTTTTCCACTCGCTCTTTTTTGAATTAGTCCAGTAGCAGCAGCGGCAGATATGCTTTCTGATACTGCCAATTTATCACTTTTGTGCCTCTTCCTTTCTTCATCCATCTTTAAAGGAAGTTTGATACTAAGGATAATTGTTACTACTTTACTCATTAAAAAGAACTTTTTTCATTAATTATAAATTTTTTAAAGATTTTATTTATTTATTTGTCAGAGAGAGAGACAGAGCAAAAACAGGGGGGAAGTGCAGGCAGAGGGAGAAGCAGGCTCCCTGCTGAGCAAGGAACCTGATGCAGGACCCAGTCCCAGGACCCTGGGATCATGACCTGAGCCAAAGGCAGATGCTTCACCGACTGAGCAACCCAGGCATCCCAGAAATTTTTGTTATTAATTCTATCATTTGACTCCTCATTTGTCATAATTGTAATCGATAAAAATATTTTGTGTTTAACTTTATCATTACAAGTAATTGCAATTATTATAAATTCTGCTTCTTTTCTATTT
>NW_023217814.1:0-1234 GCF_002007445.2 Ailuropoda melanoleuca | reverse complement strand
CTTTATCATTACAAGTAATTGCAATTTTTATAAATTCTGCTTCATTTCTATTTGAATAAAAACAGCGTAATTGGGACATGTGGGTGGCTCAGTTGGTTAAGCACCTGCCTTCTGCTCAGGTCATGGGGTCAAGTCAAGCAAACAGTTCCTTGCTCAGCTGGGAGCCAGCTTCTCCCTCTGCCAGCACCTACCCCTGCTTGTGCACTCTCTCTCCCTCACTCTCTCTCTGAANCCCCACCTGACCAGCAGATACAAAGAAATAAAAAGACAAAGACACAAGATTTGTCATCTTCTGTCTTTACCATCTGGATTTTGCATAAACAGCCAGATTTAAAGTATGTGACATTGTAGTGCTCCAGGCACAAATAAGAAGCTTTCCTCTTTCTGCACTGAGCTATTCTTTCCCCAACTGCCTTTTACAATCCTTTTTTCATTTGGATCCTAGGGTTATCAAAAATTGACAGTGTTCATTAAAATATATGAACCAAAGGTCACCACAACACAAAAAGAACAGAGCAAACCTGATGTTACTGTAGAATTTTGGGAAATGAGTCATGCTCCCCAAATTCCACATTCAATAACCATAACATTATATAGCTAGAGGGTATAAAAGTAAGTATCAACTTCAATCCCATTTTCTGCTGATAATGGCAGTAAAACCAAAAAAGTTTCAATGATTTGGCCAAAGCTCCTAAAGTGGCATTGCCTAGCATTTTATGGCACCAAAAGAGATGATACAATTCCTTAATGCTGAATCAGGTAAGTTATCAAATTCATTAAATTAATCAGATACATTAAAAGTGTGGCATTGACACAGTAAGTTAATACCTTAACTGGGGACGAGGTGCTTAGCTACTTTTTCTTTTAAAGGAGGCGATCTTGAGATTTTTGTCTATTTGTAAAATTCAATTCACCTCAAAAGTCAGTTTTCTCCCTTCAAGTGAAATACTGAAGATTTGCTGAAGGTTTATGCTACTACCTACATTATAAAAATCATACACATCAAATGTACCATACTTTATTAAACACAATATGAAGGTTTGACTCAACAGAAACATGTGAGAATGGTGATTTAAAAAAAACATGTGGAGGGGGTGCCTGGGTGGCTCATTCGGTTGGGTCTCTGACTCTTGATTTTGGCTTGGGTCATGATCTCGGAGTCATGGGATGGAGCCCCACATTAGGCTCTGTGATCAGTGGAGAGTCAGCTTTTCTCCCTCTCTCTCTCTCCCTT
>NW_023217813.1:0-639 GCF_002007445.2 Ailuropoda melanoleuca | reverse complement strand
AGAGAGAGAGAAACCAGGCTGACAAATTTGTCCCTGGCATTTAAAAAAAAATGTACAAATCCATTTTTAATTAATTAATTAATTTTTGAAGTATAATTGACATACTGTGTTATATTAGTTTCAGGTGTACAGCATATTGATTCAACAACTCTATATATTACTCAATACTCACCATGATAAGTGTAGTCACTATCTGTCACCGTACAACATTATTACAATATTACCGACTCTTCCCTGTGCTGTACTTTTCATATCTGCGACTTATTTATTCTATAACTGGAAGTTGGTACCTTTTAATCCCCCTTATTGCCTTGCTCCCCCCACCTTGCCCTCTGGCAATCATTAGTTTGTTCTCTGTATTTAAGAGTCTTTTTAGTTTTTTCTGTTTGCTTGTTTGTTTTGTTTTTTTAGATTCCACATTTAAGTGAAATCATGGTATTTCTCTTTCTCTGTTTGACGTACTTCACTTAGCATAATGCCCTCTAGGTCTATTCATGTTGTCACAAATGGCAAGATCTCATTCTTTTTATGACTTTTTTATGGTAATATTCCATTATATATATATATCTTTTTTTTTTAAGATTTTATTTATTTATTTGACAGAAATAGAGACAGCCAGCAAGAGAGGGAACACAAGCA
>NW_023217812.1:0-639 GCF_002007445.2 Ailuropoda melanoleuca | reverse complement strand
TTTGTTTTTCAGAAAGTGGTTTCTTGAGATGGAATCTTCTCCCGGTGAAGATGCTGTGAAGATTGTTGAACTGACAACAAAGCATTAAGAATGTTGCATAAACTTAGTGATAATGCAGTGGCAGGATTTAGCAGGATTGACTCCAATTTGGAAAGGAGTTCTGTGGGTAAAATTCTATCAAACAACATCAAACGCTACAGAGAAATTGTGAAAGGAAGAGTCAAATCAATGCAGCAAACGTCACTGTGGTCTTAGTTGAAGAAATGGCCACAACCACCTTTACCTTCAGCAGCCACCACCCTGATCAGTCAGCAGCCATCGATATCCAGGCAAGACCTTCCACCTGTAAAAAGATGACAACTTGCTGAAAGCTCAAATGATGGTTAGCATTTTTAAACAAGAAAGGATTTTTTTTAATTAACATACATACACTATTTTTTTAGACATGATGCTTTTGTGCACTTAAGACTACAGAATAGTGTCAACATAACCTTATACGTATTGGGAAACCAAAAAATCATTTGATTTGCTTTATTGTGATGGCTGTCTTATTGCAGTGCCCTATAACCACACCCTCAGTGCCCTGGAGGCTTGCCTGCAGTTTTCTTTTTTTTTTTTTTTTTAAGATTTTATTTTTTT
>NW_023217811.1:0-639 GCF_002007445.2 Ailuropoda melanoleuca | reverse complement strand
AGAGAGAATCTGAAGCAGATTGTATTCTATATGTATTCCATTTTTCAGAAAATATACATCATCAGCTTCCATCCTTGCTGTTCCTCCAACCCTGGTGTAACTGAATTTTGAATGTGTTTTAAATTTAATTGATTTAAATATAAATAGCCATGCATGGCTAGCAGATACCCTATTCCAATGCAGCAGCTCTACACACATTTCTGCACCTTTCTCTTTTCACTTAACAGTATATCCTAGAGAGCACTCCATAGCAGTAAAGAGAGGGAGTCCCTATTGCATTTATAGTGACATAGTACTCTCTAGCATGGATGTACATTAGATTATTCAACTATCGGTGGACCTTAGTCTTGTTTCTGGTCTGCTGCTGCTAGGAATTGTTCTGTGTGGGATGGCTTTATGCTTATGCCCCTTTGTCATTTTCCATCGGTTCTTTTGGATAGATTCTCGGGAGAGAGATTGCTGGTTGCAAGAGTGAATACCTCAGTAATTTTACTAGACAACATCGAATCCCCTGTTCAGGTGTTGTTCTATCAAACCAGCCCCTGTATGGTGGTGGGGGACACGGGGAGACCAGTACATTCCAGGAGCATAGACTCATTGGTGCACTTCATCTGCTGTGAAGTGAGTTCATTTTTTTTT
>NW_023217810.1:0-638 GCF_002007445.2 Ailuropoda melanoleuca | reverse complement strand
GCACCAATGAGAAGCAGACTTGTCTGTGGAGCTTTTGTTCATCTTTTTGGCTCTGAGTCTCCAATATAGCGCTCCCACTCTTACTCCAGCTCTGCCATTTCTCAGCATTCCCACATGGGACACTCATGAAGGCCTTTGGAATCCTGTGTTCTAGGGGAACACTAATTAAAACAAACAAACAACAACAAAAAAAAAACTGTAGTGCCGTTGAGTTGTCAAACTACCCGCGTCAGTCTTTCTTTCCTGTGTCCTGCCTTCTATACTTTCTTCCTGACTCCCATTCCTGCTCCCCTCTCCTCTCCTCTCCACATGAACCAAAGGAGAAAGATTGAAGGCAAAAAAATTTTTTTTAATATTTTATTTATTTATTTTTGAGAGAGAGAGAGCGTGCGAGCAGGGGTTTAGGAGGGGCAGAAAGAGAACCAGACTCCCTGCTGAGCAGGGAGCCCGATGTGGGGCTCGATCCCAGGACCCCGGGATCATGACCTGAGCCCAAAGCAGATGCTTAACTGACTGAGCCACCCAGGCGCCCAAGGCAAAAATTTTGAATAGGCCTCTCTTTTCATCCCCAACCTATATTCCTGGTTCAAGTTTTTCCTTTTAAACTCTTCCCTGACAAGGGGGGCGCCTTTCTTCTC
>NW_023217809.1:0-638 GCF_002007445.2 Ailuropoda melanoleuca | reverse complement strand
GATGAGTCTCTTCAAACTGCCCCTTGTCCGGGGGACCATGTGCAAATGTACTGGGAGGTGTCATCTACATCCTGAATCGGGCTGGGAAGTGATAAATGCACACCACAAAAATTACATTTGTTTCTTTGTCCTTGTCTTCCTTCCTAAATCCTCTTCAACATCTGATCTCTTGTTTACTACCCACAAACATTTTCACATAGATTGCTGTGCGCCCTATGAAAAGGCAGGGACCGCATATTATATGCTGTGTATATTTCCTCCAGCCTCACTGTTTCACTCTCTCCATCTCCAGCCTTAACTATTTCAGGCTCTACTCCCACGATAACCTAGTTGTTGGAATCTCTGTCTCATTCTAATGAGTTATAACCAACTCTGAGAACACAGCTAATCTTAGTAAAAGAACAAAATAAAGTTGCTAATTTCTTACATTTTAAGCCTGACAATTAGGCACACTCAATCTTTTTTGTTGAAAGTAACAAAAACTTGCTCAAAAATCACTTAAGCAAAAAGCATAGTTTTATGGTTAGAATAAAGGGGTGATTTTTCATTTAAGATGCAGAATAAGCACATATATTTATTTTTTCTATTTCCTGAGAACCCAATATAAACTATGATAAAGGAGGTGAAGAGAAATAACA
>NW_023217808.1:0-638 GCF_002007445.2 Ailuropoda melanoleuca | reverse complement strand
GATAGATAGATAGATAGATAGATGATAATACACACATTGTCAAAACTAGGTGTTGGAAGCACTCTCACATTCAGACAGAGGGAACAGCGCTCAGAAAGCCTTTTGCAGGGGATACTTGAGCTACATATTGAAGATAAATAGATACCAATGAGGACTGTATATACATCTGAAGTTGTGACAGGTGCAAAGACAGAGAAATATAGAAAGCATAAAGCATTCATAAGTGAATAGCTCAGTGAGGCTAGCATAAGTTGCAAATGGCAGTAAAATAACTCTTGGCTTTTATTCTGCTTCTGACCTTGGAAGAATTTACTTAGCTCTATTTGGCATAGTCATGTCCCTCTCTGGAAAGTGATAAGGATAAATAACCTTATCTGTTGATGTGGAAATTCCAAAAGAAACTACAGATTAACTGTGAGAAATACATTAGAAAATGCATTTGAACGCACTATATAAAACCTACAGTACTGTACAAATGGGACTTATTTTAATATTTAGTAACACATTACAACATGTATAAAAATTTAAGAATGTAAGGGTATGTTGGCACAGAAGCAACTGTATCTTTTGATTGGTCCAAGATATTTTATTGGAAAAAGTGTGCTTTGAATGATGAGCAGGTTATAACCTATTTGAGG
>NW_023217807.1:0-638 GCF_002007445.2 Ailuropoda melanoleuca | reverse complement strand
CTCACCCTCTGCCCTGCACACCGGCTTGTGTTTCTTCTTGACACTTGTGTTTTCATTGACTGGCTCTGTATCCGTTGCCCTCCCAAGAATGTGAGCAGCATGAGAGCAGCGGGGAGCTTATTCAGTTTGTTCCCGGCTGTATCCCTAGATCCTAGAGCAGTGCAGAGAGAGGGCACAAAGTACGTATCTGGTGGTTGAATAAGTGGATGATGTACTGATTGAATGAATTGTGAAAAATAATGATGCCACTGAAAAGAATGAGGTGGACCTTCATTTACCGGCATGGAAAGTTTTCCACAACATAACAGTTACAGGGGGTGGAGGTGGGAGCAATTCACAGGGCAATACCTACAGTACATACCCAGTTGTTTTGGTAAACAAACACGTGTGTATTCAGTCATTTACTCATTCATTCATTGATTCCACAAATCTTTCCTGAGCTCCTACCGTGTGCTGTTTACGGCATTGGGAATACATCGACGAGCAAGACAAGGTCCCTTCGTGGAGCTTACAATCTAGGGGGACAAGACAAAGTACACAGATGAGCAGACATAAACCCGGTAACACGGATAGCCCCAAGAGCTGGGAGGAAAATAAAACAAAGTAGGCGACACGGGAAGGAGTAGGTTTTTGACATC
>NW_023217806.1:0-638 GCF_002007445.2 Ailuropoda melanoleuca | reverse complement strand
TCCCATAACGCTGGGATCACGCCCTGAGCCGAAGGCAGACGCTTAACCTCTGTGCCACCCAGGCGCCCCAAAGTTTCTCTGTTTTCTGTTAAATGGAGGATGCCTGCTCGTGAGCTTGCATGCTGTTTCAGCCAGTTCTCCAGAGCTCTGAAGAAATCTCTGGAGACGTGCCGCAGACAAAGTGCATACCCCGAGCTCCCAATATCTGAAGGCCCACGAGTAATTTGGGGGATTGATTAAATCTATAGTTTACTCAGGACATCTTTGTTGTTGCTCCAGATGCACAAGGATCGATAGAATTTCAGTGCAAGTAAATCAAGAATGATACTCCCTTTGGTGATTTTATGAATATGGCTCAAGACTATCACCTTATCTAAAGGAGCCTACATGGGGCGCCTGGGTGGCTCAGTCGGTGAAGCGTCTGCCTTCGGCTCAAGTCATGACCCCAGAGTCCCAGGATCGAGGCCCATGTCAGGCTCCCTGCTCAGCGGGGAGTCCGCTTTTCCCTCTCCTCTGCCCCCTGGCTCCATTTCTCTCTCTCTCTCTCCCTCATTCTCCCTCCCTCTCAAATAAATAAATTTAAAGAAATATAAAGGAGCCGACTCAATGCTAGATGGTTGAAAATTGTTTACAGATAA
>NW_023217805.1:0-638 GCF_002007445.2 Ailuropoda melanoleuca | reverse complement strand
GGGCCTTTTTTTTTTTTTTTTTTTTTAAGGATTTTATTTATTTATTTGAGAGAGAGAGGACAAGCAGTGGGGAGTGTGGAAGAGGGGCAGAGAGAGAGGGCCCTCAGAGCAGGGAGCCCAACACGGGGCTCAGTCCCAGGACCCCAGGACCATGACCTGAGCCAAAGGCAGACGCTTAACTGACGGAGCCACCCAGGCGCCCCTACTCCGAGCCTTATTAAAATGAAGATAATGCTGGTATCTACCTGGTGGAGTCTGGGGGGTTAAATGAAGAGTGCACACTGGCACCTAGCAGATAGCGGTAAATGCTCTGACAACAATAAAGCAGAGGACGGATACTGGGGCGGAGCGAGGCCGTGGCAGTCTTATAGAGAGGTCCGGGAAGCCCTCCTTGACGAGGAGGTAGGTACTCGAGCAAAGATGGAAGGAGGTGAGGATTGTTCCAGGCAGAGGGAACAGTTAAATCCAAAAGCCCTGATGAGTCAGGAGCCTGCCTGGAGTGTGTTGGGAAGTGCAGGGGGCCATTGTGGCTGAAGGCTGCAGAGCAAAGGGGAGAAGAGTGGGTGATGGGGTTGGAGAGGGCACCGCGGACCAGAGCCCGGGTCCCACAGTCAGGACCGTGGCTCTGACCCTGAGTG
>NW_023217804.1:954-1163 GCF_002007445.2 Ailuropoda melanoleuca | reverse complement strand
CTACATTTGGTACACAGGGGGTGTTCAATGAGTATTTCCTGATGAACATATTTGGAAAATTAAATGAAAAATGCATGTAGGGCAACAGAGCACCTGGCACATAGTAAATCTCAGTAAATGTTACCTGCTCCGGTGATGACGACAAAGACCAGCATGGCAACAAGCACACCTGTTAAAGGCAAATCCTCTGTACTCTTTTTTTTTTTTTT
>NW_023217804.1:0-778 GCF_002007445.2 Ailuropoda melanoleuca | reverse complement strand
TCACCCAGGCGCCCCAAATCCTCTGTATTCTTGAACCAATCCCCTTTGTGTCGTCAGAGATCTTCTCTCATTAATTGCATGTCCCTTCTTCCTCTTTACAGGCTCCCTCCCTTCAGCTAAATATGTGCACCATATTTTAAAAATCACCACCATTTTTAAAAAATCAGTTAAAATATACTTTTTTTAACTCTGTCTTATCTTACTAGGTATAGGCGAGTATCATCACAGGGTAGCCACAAAAAAAAAAAAAAAAAAAAAGAATAGTCTAGACTGGCTCACAGCTGGTTAAACAAACAAATCTTGAATGATCAGACTCATTTTTATTTACTGTTTTTTTCTATTAACTAGTTTCTTCAAGTTGAACAAAAGTACTTAATATTTGCATGGTTAAAATATTAATAATTAAAAAATATACAATGGAAGGTACATCTATTAATCCAATTCAGTCATCCCTTTCCAAGGAAATCAGGTATATTCTGGATGTCTTTCCAGAAATTAGGTATGCATATCCAGACATATAAATATCCTTTGAAATATCAAATAGGATCATACTGTGCACACAGTTCCACACATTTGCTTTCTTTCAGTTAATGAAACACCCTGAATGGCTTTCCAAAGTTCACATTGAGAACTGTACCATTCTTTGTACTGGCTACATAGCATTTCATTGTATTGATCAAATGCCATCTATTTAGTCTCATCTATTTTTTATCGGCATTTAATATGCTTTCAGCCATTTGCTATTGTAAACAATGCTGCAATCCATATACATACATCC
>NW_023217803.1:0-2687 GCF_002007445.2 Ailuropoda melanoleuca | reverse complement strand
TTTTTAATTGCTTTTGCTTTAATTATTGGTTCAAAGTGTCATTACAGTAGATATAGTTACAAGACAAGACTCTGTCTTTCTTTTGAAATGAAAGAGTTGGGATTCTATTTTTTAAATTCTATTTTTTAAATCCGTTNAGCAAACAGATTTTATGGATACATAAAATGGGATCCATTTTATAATCAGGATTCTTATTTTAGTTGGCTTAGAGGTGTTTCTTTTTAATTGCTTTTGCTTTAATTATTGGTTCAAAGTGTCATTACAGTAGATATAGTTACAAGACAAGACTGTGTCTTTCTTTTGAAATGAAAGAGTTGGGATTCTATTTTTTAAATTCTATTTTTTAAATCCGTCGATGGACAGTATTACGGATCGAACGTGTTCTTCCAAAATTCATAGGTTCAAGTTCTGACCCCCCAATATCCCAGAAGATGATGGATTTGGAAACAGAGTGGTTGCACATGCAATCAGTTCAGGTGAAGTCAGATTAGAGTAGGGGGCACCCGAACTCCAGTGCGGCTGGCGTTCTTAGAGAACGGGACAATTTGGATACACGCGCACGCAGGGGGAACGCCAGATGAAGATCAGAGTGACGCTGCCAGAAGCCCAGGAAACAAGCTGGGAAAACGGCCTAGAGCAGGTTCTTTTCCAGGGTCCTCTGAAGGCAGTGAGGCTGCTGACACCTTGACCTCAGACGTCTGGCCTCCGGAACCANGGCTTAGAGGTGTTTCTTTTTAATTGCTTTTGCTTTAATTATTGGTTCAAAGTGTCATTACAGTAGATATAGTTACAAGACAAGACTGTGTCTTTCTTTTGAAATGAAAGAGTTGGGATTCTATTTTTTAAATTCTATTTTTTAAATCCGTCGATGGACAGTATTACGGATCGAACGTGTTCTTCCAAAATTCATAGGTTCAAGTTCTGACCCCCCAATATCCCAGAAGATGATGGATTTGGAAACAGAGTGGTTGCACATGTAATCAGTTCAGGTGAAGTCAGATTAGAGTAGGGGGCACCCGAACTCCAGTGCAGCTGGTGTTCTTAGAGAAGGGGACAATTTGGACACACGCGCACGCTGGGGGAACGCCAGATGAAGATCAGAGTGACGCTGCCAGAAGCCCAGGAAACAAGCTGGGAAAACGGCCTGGAGCAGGTTCTTTTCCAGGGTCCTCTGAAGGCAGTGAGGCTGCTGACACCTTGATCTCAGACGTCTGGCCTCTGGAACCGGGAGACAACACATTTCTGTGGTTTAAGCCATTGACTGGCCGTGCTCTGTGATGACAGCCCTGGCGGACTCACACCAAGCAGTCATTGCCTTAGGATNGGACATGACTCATGGTAATGAAAAAATATAAAATATAAAATAAAATAATATAATATAAAAATGTATTTACTGGTAATTTTTCGAATTTTTTCTTTTAGTTGATATTCATCCTCATTTGGAATTCAGCCATTAAATGGTCATGATGACACGTACATGAAATAATCTTCTCTAGAGTCANGAGTCGTAAGTAGATTTGAGTCCAACCCACTAAATAATAGAATTGTGCAATCCAGGATATCTTATTTTATTATAGATGAGGGAATCAAGGTGGGGAGGTTTAGGGGCAGAGCTGTGTCCCCACGGAGGTAAGGTGGGAAACTTCCCTATCTTTTCCACTTTGATTGATTGCCTCATAATAGAAGGTTAAAGATAGAATTTTCTAGCCATAGGGGAAATAGACATATTCTGGGTGCTCTTGAAATGTGGGGGTACTATTGACTGCCATGCCAAGCAGAATATAGATGAAGGAAGACCTAAAATCTTGAAATGAAATTTTTCCTAGTGAATCACCCGGGAGCAGGTGGGAGCTCCTTACTATCTATTCTCCCCAAAACTGGTGTCTTTTCTCTAATTAAGGACAAATTAAACTTTCTTTTGGTCCAGTTACAGCTCATCTCTTGAGTCTTCCCTTCCACAAATGTATATGCTTTTCTCCCTCCTCCCCTTCTGTGTCCGCTTTCTCTGTGCACCACTAGGGGCTACATGTCTGTGATGGGCTGAATTGTATTCCTTGAAAATTGAAATGCTAAAGTCTTAAACCCAGGACCTCAGAATATGACTATACTTGGAGCTGGGGTCTTGAATAAGTTAACTCAGTTGAATGAGGTCACTAGGTGGGGTCCTGAACCAATAGGACTGGTGTAACAAGAGGAGGTGAGACACAGACAGGGACAGGAGGAAGACTGTGGGAAGACACAGGGAGGAGATGCCATCTGAAGCCAAGGTGAGAGGCGTCAGAGGGAACTCTCTGCCGACCCATTGATCTCAGATTTCTAGCCTCCAGAACTGTGGGAAAATCACTTTCTGTTTTGTAAGCCACGTAGCCTGTGGTACTGTTAGGGCAGCCTTGGCCAACGAAGACAACTTCTTGAAGACCGAGTCAACTTTTAACTGCCACATCATTCCCTGCCCAGGACATGGCATGTTTTAAACTGTTTTTATTCTTGGGGCACCTGCGTGGCTCAGTCCATTAAGCATCCGACTCTTGATTTTGACTCAGTTTATATCTAAGGGTTGTGAGATTGAGCCCCGAAATGGGCTCTGCACTCAGTGTGGAGTCTGCTTGAGATTCACTCTCTCTCTCTCTGTCCCTCCCCACCCCACTCACGCATATGCACACTCTCTCTAAATCAACCAATCAATC
>NW_023217802.1:0-638 GCF_002007445.2 Ailuropoda melanoleuca | reverse complement strand
GCTTTTCCTCTTAAACTCAAAGCCGAACCTGAGTCCAAGTCTACGCTGCCTCCGACCGGCCTTACTTCAATTGCTCCTGCCTGGGGAGGTGGGCGGGTGGGGGCTGAGTGGGGCGGGGGCACCTGTGGTGACGAGGGAGGTGATGCATCTCTACATTGCACACCTGACACTAATATTACACTGTGTGCTAACTAACTACAATTTTTTTTTATTTTTAAAGATTTTATTTGTCAGAGAGCGAGCACAAACAGGGAAGGGGGAGTGGGAGAGGGAGAAGCAGGCTCCCCGCTGAATGCGGGGCTCGATCCCAGGACCCCGGGATCATGACCTGAGCCGAAGGCAGACGCTCCACCAACTGAGCCCCCCCCGGCACCCCTCTGTTGGACTTCTCTGTGGATATAATGCCATCTATCCGTAAGGGCAATCTTGTTTCTCCCTTTCAAATACTCTATTCATTCGCTCCTTCCTCTTCATCCTCGGCTTTCTTGCACTGACTAGAATCCTCACTGTAACGCTCAACGGAAGTCGAGGTTTTGGCGTTGTTTCTTATTCCTCATCTCCGGGGACACAATTCGATAAGTCCATTAGTTACAATGTTGGTTAAAAATATGGGAAATGCTTTTTATCTGAATGAGAGA
>NW_023217801.1:0-638 GCF_002007445.2 Ailuropoda melanoleuca | reverse complement strand
GAGCTCCTGGCCACATGCCTGGCCCTGCCGGACCCTCCACAGAGGACCCAGCCGGATGGACACTTGCGGCACCAGGAGGAGGCAGCCAGGGCTGTGTAGGGCCACCTGCTGCCCGGCCCACACCGCTGGCACTGCTCCCGTGTTGGCCTCAGCCTGGGCGAGCAGCCGGCAGGGAAGCCCCTTCCCCTTCCTCCCAGCCGAGTGACGGGGCACGCAGCTAACCCTCTCCAAACTCCAATTTCGGGTCTATGAAGTGGTGTGTGTCGGGGTGCTGGGACTCCTGTGCCATGTAGGGAAACCAGCGGAGCATGGCCCAGAGCAGGCTTGGGCAGGGAAGGTGTCCGCCGCCCCCCACCGCATTGACGATCTCCGCCGTAGTTTGGCCTTTGTTGCCTGACACCTGGGGAATTGCCCCCCCAAATCACCACCCTGCAGAGCAGAGTTTGGCCCTTCCGGATTTTTCAGGGCCGTTTGCCACCGGGCGGGTGCTGCGTGCGTAGCAGGTGCCGAGGGAGGGCAGGGAGGATTTGGGAGAGGGCACGTGGGCGGGACGCCTGAAGTTCCCACCGATTCCCCCTTCGCCGTCAGAGACCCCTACTCGAAGGCCTCTAAGTGCTCCTCTGTGACCGGCCAGGTCC
>NW_023217800.1:0-638 GCF_002007445.2 Ailuropoda melanoleuca | reverse complement strand
GTGCTCAGACTCCAAAAATTCCTTCTCTTTGGCTTTTCTTAGGCCTCAGGACATAACTTCCTAACGGATGACGAAAATAAATGGGGATAAAGCACAGCAGACGCTCACAGACACAATTCAAAGCGCTGGTGACTGGACGTGCAGAGCGGTTCCCAGCAGAAGGAGCTGGTTGGGGTGCACACCGCCTCTATCGTGCTTCTTCCCAAAACAGATGCTGAACGCGATGCTCACTGTTCAACTTTTTCATGAGGAAAATCCTCTTCAGGTTTCTTCCCACTAGTGAAACCAGGTAGTAACAGAGATCTTTCCAAAAAGCCAAGTGTCTTCCCATGAACTTTGAAAACGTGGAGGATACTTGTACTTGAACGTTGCTGAGGGAGGAGATGTGAAAGGTTCTCCCAGACACAAACCTCAGCAGATCCACCGGGAAACCTACCTTCCTCAGCACGTGGAACATGGACTACCTCCTACCCCCAGAAACCTTCTCCTTCCCCTCGCTCAGGACAACCCACAACACCTGGGAGTTACCCCAGTTCCTCCTTTCTCCCATCCCTGATATCTAACCCGTTGGCAAATCCTGTGAGCTCCATCTTCAAGACGTACCCACAATAGGACTAACCACTCCTTCCAAGGCCACC
>NW_023217799.1:0-638 GCF_002007445.2 Ailuropoda melanoleuca | reverse complement strand
TTTTTTTTTTAAGAATAAGAATGCAACCAACCAAACAAATTTAAATTTTCACTGTCCCTGTCTCATTTTTATTTTTAAATTGATAATTTTTCTAAGTAAAAAAAAAAAAAAAAAAGAATCCCCATAGGCTGAAAAATAAACTCCAAGCACAGAGAAGTTTATTACAGAAAGATGAATACATTACATAGCAGGAGCAGTTTTGGAAAGCAGAAGCAACTTTAAGAAGTTTCCATAATGGGGACTGTATACAAAAGTACAATGTAACATACTAATATTTTCAGTGCCCAGAATGCATCAGGACACCTTTACTGGGTATTATCATGTGCAACCCTGTGACCCTGGCTACATCATTGTTTCTCAAGGTCTCTTAAAAGGCAAGGTTTGGGTTACGCACATGTTACTCAAATCTCTCTCTGTACTTGAGGAATCCAGAGGAAAGGCTTCCGGAGCCACATCCTAGAGTTGTGCCCCCACAATGCTCCTCCCCCCACAGCCCCCCAACCTCTCAACCCTCCCATCTCCCATCCCCCTCACCTGCCCTCCACAGTAATTACCTGTTGTAGGAATTAGACCCTCGAAGAAGAATCAGTTTGAAGAGAAAGTTTCATGGTTTAAGAAGACAAACAAAAGTTTATACA
>NW_023217798.1:0-638 GCF_002007445.2 Ailuropoda melanoleuca | reverse complement strand
GACCACTTTCTTACCCCATACACAAAAATAAATTCAAAATGGGTGAAAGACCTAATGTGAGACAGGAAACCATCATAATCCTTAAGGAGAACACAGGCAGAAATCTCTTTGACCTCAGCCATAGAAAATTCGTACTAGACACGTCACCAGAGTCAAGGGAAACAGAAGCAAAAATAAACTACTGGGACTTAATCAAAATAAAAAACTTCAACACAGCAAAGGAAACAATCAACAAAACTAAAAGGCAGCCTACAAAATGGGAAAAGATATTTGCAAATAATGTACCTGATAAAGGGCTCGTAATCTAAGATCTATAAAGAACTTATTGAACTCAACACCCAAAAAAACACATAATCTGTTTAAGAAATGGGCAGAAGACTTGAACAGACATTTTTCCAAAGAAGACATGTAGATGGCAATAGGCACATGAAAAGATGCTCAACACCACTCATCATCAGGGAAATGCAAATCAAAACCATGAAAACACCCATCAAAGTGGCTAAAATTAATAACACAGGAAATAAGAGATGTTGGTGAGGATGTGGAGAAAGGGGAACACTCTTACATTGTTGGTGGGAATGCAAACTGGTGCAGCACTCTGGCAAACAGTATGGAGGTTCCTCAAAAAGTTAAAAATA
>NW_023217796.1:0-638 GCF_002007445.2 Ailuropoda melanoleuca | reverse complement strand
AAAAAAAAGAAAAGAAAAAAAGGGCCAAGGCCCAAAAAAAGGAATTGCGCTGGACTGAAAGCCAACCGCCCCAGACTCACTAATTCATCCATTTGCTCATCCATCCCCCTACCCAAATCAGATGGGGGTCCAAGACAGCTGCTCTTGCCTCGGTCGCTTCCCTCCCTAAGGAACAGTGCCTGGGAGGAGCCTCCTCTCCCTTCACAGGAGCAGCTGCGCCCCGCTTATCCCCACTGCGCACTCGGCCATCCAGCTCTAGCCATTGTTTCTGCCCAGAACAGATACCGCCCCCGCAAGGACCGTGATGGAGAAAAGGAGGCCCGAGCCCTCGGATGCGCTGCTTTTAAATGCCTTCCCCACCCCGCGCATCCTTCCCTCACTACTAAGGGGCATCTCCCCCTCCCTCCCCGCAAGTTTAGTGGAAACTAAAAGCTATAATCGGAGATGAGTGAGGGAATTATGGGAGTCTACCGAAATAAATAAATAAATAACCGGGTAGGTCCCTCTCGGCCTCAGTAATCAATATCATGTTTAATAATAGCTCCGGAGAATTTGGCAAGGGTCGCTGAAGAGACAAATAATGTAAATGTGAAGTTCCAGAAACCCATCGGAGTCGGCGTGGGTAGGTTAAGCACAAG
>NW_023217795.1:0-638 GCF_002007445.2 Ailuropoda melanoleuca | reverse complement strand
TGATTTCCAGTGGAGGAACTAAGGGCTCAGGAGAGCCATATACACCTCACACATTCTCGTCCAAGAGGATGTGGCTGCCACAGAGCAGTGACAAAGAAACTCACCCGAGGGAGCAGGCCAGGGCTGATCTGCAGAGGTGGTCGCTGGGCAGAGAGAGAGTTGCCTGAGGACACAGCCAGCACTGCTACTGGAAGGGGCCACCAGGTGGAAAGAGCATGGCCTGGGCAAGGCTGGAGCTCGTCTGAGAGCCACAGGGCTCCTTGGCTGAATTTAAAAATGGAAAACTGGAACCCAGAATGGAATTACCACTTTGTGGTATTCCTCCAATACCCTCTATTGTCAAAGCCTAACACAGGGCCAGCTGGCAAAAGAGGCATGTTTCCAGGATCCAAATCCAGTATTACAAAGCAGGACAAAGAAGGGTGGATTTGGAGCTAAGAGAGAATAAACTGGTTATCAACACATCTACACGCTGAGGAGAGCAGAGTAGAAGGATCCAAGAATGACTTCATACACCACCAAATCACTGCCTTCTTCTTGTTGGATAAATAATAGATATTTCTATGAGTTAAGCCACTGTTAGTTGAGTTGCTGGTCTCTTGCAACCTCACGCATTTCTTTTTTCTTTTTTTTTTTAA
>NW_023217793.1:0-638 GCF_002007445.2 Ailuropoda melanoleuca | reverse complement strand
GATCATGACCTGAGCCGAAGGCAGACGCTTAACTGACTGAGCCACCCAAACACCCCCATTTATCATATTAATTTATGCATTTTGACATCCATCATCTCATTTGTTTCTCTCAAAATCTTTGCCGGTTAAGTATTATCTTTATTTTACTAATGACTGACTTACAATCACACCTCCTTTTGTGACAAAGCCACTCTCTATTTTTCTTTCTTCAGTCTTAGGTACCCTTCTAATTCTTTGTTGACGTGGTATATTTTACAATGAGTCAGTAGTATTGGTTTAATGTAAAGAGTAAAAACTGTAGCTCTGTTCAACCAATAGCCTAACTGGCAGGATGATGGAACAGAAATAAAATATATTGAGGAGGATAAGTAAGTCAGGAGAAATTGGCATTTGCCACTGGCCATTGCTAAGCAGATTAAAAAGACAAAAAACAGTAACAAACTACAATAAACTATTCAGGTTTTAGCATCATAACTGCTAAATTAATGTTGAAAGAATGAATAAATGAATGGGTGAATTTTAAAATGTTTATGGAAACGACCATAATGATACATAAAATCATTGAATACTTACGCACGCCAGGCACTATGTTTAGCCCTTTTTATGTATTATCTCTCCCTTTTTTTTTTCTTTTTAAG
>NW_023217792.1:0-1160 GCF_002007445.2 Ailuropoda melanoleuca | reverse complement strand
GTATCCAGAGAAGTAAGTATTTTTCAAGCTTCCTGAGAGAAAATTCAAAGTAATATTTGATTATGGATTATATTTTTTTTTTCGTTTTTAGGGACAAAGAGTGCGCCTGCACATGAATGGGGGTGGGGCAAAGGGAGAGGAAGAGAGAAACCCAAGAGGGCTCCACATTGGAGAACTCCACCTCATGACCCCGAGATCATGACCTGAATGATTATGGCTGAATTTTGAATCTAGTTGAATATAAAAAATATATAGACTATAAGTCAGCCTTAACTTGTGTCCAGCAAATAAAAATTAGACTTGAGAAGTGCTTTAATCTGAATAAAAATTTTGTGTCATCTATGAAAGTTTGAGAGGTTAAGTTATATTGCTAATAGATAGTAGGCTGATATTAATAATTTAGTTTTATACTGCCAAAATAATAATTTTAATCTTTGTCATCACATTTTAATACCATGATGAACAGATAAATGGAAATGCACATACCTAAAATGGGCATTTTGAAATTGAGATTCAATTAAGTGGATTAACTTGACAGTTAACTCCTGACTTCCCAAATGAAGTGAGATGCTGTATCTCAGTACTTTTCCTTTGGTAGCTCTTTATACATTTTAGGTTGGCATAACTTTATTTTTACTTATATAAATTTGAACTTTTAGTCTGAAATCATGTGTTCTTATGACCCTCTACCTCTTTGAACGCGCTTACTTTTCATTAAATCATAATTTGTGACAACTGTGGTGAGCTTTAGCAAAACTGTGTTTGATTTAATCTTCCCGCTGCTATTTATAATTTTTTAATGCAATTTTACACGTAATTTGGTCATTTCAGAGCACAATTACTATCATCTGGGCATACGTTTGTCCAATACAAAGAGAATGTATATCTCTGTAATTTATTAATTTGGTATTGGATCTCCATTTTCAGATCAATGAGAGGTAGCAGGATTCTTGTGTAGCAGAAATGGAGGTCAGGGAGTGAGGTGAAAGCCAGGTTATCTAGGGCCTTGAAAGCCATTAGAATGACTTCCCTTTTGTCCCGAGATAGTAATCTATTAGAAGGATTTGAGCAGAGGATTGAACATGTGAAGAACGTTGACATTAATTGAAGCCTCTAATAAAAAAGAGGGAAAACATATTATAACGTAGAATTTACCACTG
>NW_023217791.1:0-1558 GCF_002007445.2 Ailuropoda melanoleuca | reverse complement strand
TTTTGTAACCATGAAACCAGCCCTACAGGAGATATTAAGGGGGGTTCTATAAAGGTAAAAAGGCCCCAAGATGATACAGAACAGAAAGTCACAATTGATAGAAACAAAGANATCCTTTATCCAGCAAAGCTGTCATTCAGAATTGATGGAGAAATAAAGACGTTCCAAAATCGCCAATCATTAACCAATTTCGTAACCACGAAACCAGCCCTACAGGAGATATTAAGGGGGGCTCTATAAAGGTAAAAAGGCCCCAAGAGTGATACAGAGCAGCAAGTCACAACCGATACAAAGACTTTAAAGAGAAATGGCATCATTAAAATCATATCTGTCAATAATCTCTATCAATCTAAATGGCCTAAATGCTCCCATAAAACACCACAGGGTTGCAGATTGGATAAAAAGACATGACCCATCCATTTACTGTCTACAGGAGATGCATTTTGAACCCAAAGATGANATTCAGACTTAGAGTAAGGGGATGGAGTACCATCTTTCATGCCAATGGACCTCAAAAGAAAGCTGGGGTAGCAATTCTCATATCAGATAGTTTGGATTTTAAACTAGAGGCCATAGAGAGAGATACAGAAGGGCACTATATTATTCTTAAAGGAAGTATTCAACAAGTGGATATGACAATTACAAATATATATGCCCCCAACAGGGGAGAAGCAAGATACACAAGCCAACTCTTAACGAGAATAAAGAGACATATAGATAAAACTACATTAATAGTAGCAGACCTCAATGCCCCACTATCAGAAATAGACAGAACACCCTGGCAAAAACTAAGCAAAGAATCAAAGGCTTTGAATGCCATACTTGACGAGTTGGATCTCATAGATATATGTAGAACACTACACCCCAGAACCAAAGAATAGTCATTCTATTCTAATACCTGTGGAACATTCTCAAGAATAGATCATGCTCTGGGACACAAAACAGGTCTCAGCCAATACCAAAAGATTGAAATTATCCCCTGCATATTCTCAGACCACAACGCTCTGAAATTGGAACTCAACCACAAGGAAAAACCTGGAAGAAACTCAAACACTTGGAGGCTAAGAACCATCCTGCTCAAGAATGACTCGATAAACCAGGAAATCAAAAAACAAATTAAACAATTTATGGAGACCAACGAGAATGAATACACAACGGTCCAAAACCTATGGGATACTGCAAAGGCAGTCCTAAGGGGGAAATACATAGCCATCCAAGCCTCACTCAAAAGAATAGAAAAATCTAAAATGCAGTTTCTATATTCTCACCTCAAGAAACTGGAACAGCANAGCTGGAACAGCAACAGAGGGACAGGCCTAATCCACTCACGAGGAAGCAGTTGACCAAAATTAGAGCAGAAATCAATGAATTAGAAACCAGAAGGACAGTAGAGCAGATCAACAGGACTAGAAGCCGGTTCTTTGAGAGAATCAATAAAACTGACAGACCACTGGCAAGACTCATCTAAAAGAAAAGAGAAAGGACCCAAATTAATAAAATTATGAATGAAAAAGGAGAGGTCATGACCAACAACATTGAAATTGGAAGGATTATTAGA
>NW_023217790.1:0-638 GCF_002007445.2 Ailuropoda melanoleuca | reverse complement strand
CCCCCCCCCAAAACCATCAAAACTCGAATTCAGTACAATGTACTTCCAGTTTTATTTTATTTTTTTAATAACAGAGAAATTGTCCTCATATGAACCCACTGTATGAAAATATCTACTGTTCACATGAAAACATGAAAGTATGTAAGACATGTACAGGTGAAAAAACCTATTTCAATGTTGCCATTCAATTATCTTCGGCTTCCCAAACAGCACTCATTCTTCAGGCAAAAATACTATCATTGAGGAATGAGCCAATTTGCTCTCTGAAAAGAATATGAATTAATATGAATTAATATATACTACACTTGCAAAAATCTCCAAATTTCTTTTAGGGGAGAGTAGAAGTCCCTTTCACCAACTCTTCTGGATTTATGTTATAAGTATTTAAGACAAATGAAAGTCGAGACATAACAGAGCAGAGCTTATGGGGTGCAGCAAAAGCAGTTCTAAGAGAGAAGTTTCCAGCAATAAACACGGACATGAAAAACAAAAGAAAGATCTCAAATGAACAACCTCATTTTACACCTCAAGGAATTAGAAAAAGAGCAAACTGAGCCCAAAGTTAGAAAGAAGGAATAACAAAGATCAAAGAAATGAATGAGCAGAAAAGCAATGGAATAAATCAATAAAGCACAGAG
>NW_023217789.1:0-638 GCF_002007445.2 Ailuropoda melanoleuca | reverse complement strand
TGCACCATATCCCAGAGCCCCAGATACCCCCTCTAATGGTTTTGGCCTCTGGGCAGACAAGGTTAATGCAGGCATTGGGATGTGGTATGTGGTAGATTTAGCAACCATAGTGTTGACCTCACTTCTGGTAGTATTCATTATTACACAGAGTCAGATCTATCACAGCTCAGAATGTATTTTTCCTCAGAAATAATTGTACATGGTAGGATTGCAGTTTAACACGGTTCTGCTATAAGGCAGGTATTAATTCTGAATCTTGGTGTTAGCATCATAAAAGGTTTTTGTTGATTTTTCTTTTCCAGAGACCATTATTTTGCCTGAAGCCTGTCTTAATTATTTCAGAATTTTTGATTTTTGACACAATAATATGCTGAGAATAATGGTGTTTTGGGGGTTTGACATGCAAAATTAACACAACATGAACTACAAAATGAATCTCTTTGGGGAGAATTTTGTCATTATCATCATCATAATAATTGGCCATTATTGAGAAGAAAAATGTAACCCTCTCATCTATTCTTTGATTAATTAATTAATTAATTGCTTTATTCAGGAAGAACTCAAAGGAACATTGAAAGCATTGTGGTGGTTTCAAAGAAGCAGCAGTTTTTATCCTGTGAAGGTATATTTCTGTTGAG
>NW_023217788.1:0-638 GCF_002007445.2 Ailuropoda melanoleuca | reverse complement strand
TAGTAAGGAGGGCACGTATTGCATGGTGCACTGGGTGTTATACGCAACTAATGAAGCATTGAACTTTACATGGGAAACCGGGGATGTACTGTATGGTGATTAACATAATATAATTAAAAAAATCATTAAAAAAAAAAAGAAGTTCCATTTGAAAGTTCTCTCATTACCAAGTCTGGTCATTGGTGTGAGACACCTAAAAAAGGTTATTAGCCAAATGCAGGTGGTCACATTAATTCTTATGCACAAGTTTGAAAATCAGAAATATAACCAAGTAAAATATCATGGTTTTTCTTTGATTTTTCAAAACCTCCATATCTATATTACTTCAATCTAGAGTATTTGCTGTGAAACATAAATAACAGTTAACAGTAACAAACTGCATCATTTAGTAACTACTTAGTAACAAACTGCAATGTTTAGTGGCCGCACAGTAACGAACTACAATACTTAGCAGCTGTGTAGTAACGAACTACAATACTTAGTAGCCGTGTAGTAATGGACTACAATACTTAGTAGCTGCATAGGAACGAACTACAATACTTAGTAATCGCATAGCTAACGAACTGTAATACTTAGCAGCTGTCTGGGAACGAACTACAATACTTAGCAGCCGTCTGGGAACGAACTACAATACTTAG
>NW_023217787.1:0-638 GCF_002007445.2 Ailuropoda melanoleuca | reverse complement strand
CTCCCCAGCCCTGTTCTCCCACCGGGCTGAACCCTGTGTCGTGGTAAGGTCTCCGTCTGTACCCAGCAGGGTCCTGCATCCTCCAGCCACGGTGGGCCACATAGCTGCGTGTTAGTGCTAAGCAGACCCTGGAATGTTATGTCCTCCTCCTCAGTGTTCTGATGGGGAAACTGAGGCCACACCAAGGTGGGGTGGAGGGGCTGGGACCCAGGAGCTCAGTGTGAGGGGTCAGGTCCCTTTCTCTGACTTGTTACTGAAATTGGGCCTTCCTTCCTCCTCCTTCCTTAAGCACCAGGCTGTGGACCCTGCTCGAGGGATGCCCTGGTGGGGTGAGAGCCCCTCACTCTGGTAGCACAGGGGAGACGGTTAGCCTCTGGGTGGGGGGCTCCGGCTGTGTCTGTAAGGCGTGGGAGGGGTTGGGGGCAGGAGTATGGAGCAGTCCGAGCACCCAGCACCCTCTGGGCAGGGTGCCAGCTCCATGGGCCACGGCGGCAGGATGGATGCTGCGGGGTGGGTGATGGGGTCCAGATTCCCAGACCCAGAAGAGGTGCCTCCCTCCTGTCAGTCAAAGGGTACCTGGGGGCCACAGTCCAGACTAGCAGGTTGGGGTTCAGAGTGAGGGCAAACCCAGGGGGCTG
>NW_023217786.1:0-638 GCF_002007445.2 Ailuropoda melanoleuca | reverse complement strand
TCCCATAATGCTGGGATCATGCCCTGAGCCGAAGGCAGACGCTTAACCGCTGTGCCACCCAGGCGCCCCTAAAATGAGTTTTTCTGACTCCAGTTTTGAGCATCCCAAAGGTACTGTATGGCAACAGTGTAATTAAAAAAAAAAAAAAAACCAAAACAAAACCTTAACACCAGCTTGCTTAAAAGCCTTCATGGGCAAGCTGCTGAACTCAGGATAAAATTCAAATTCCTTATCTAGCACACAATGTTAGAAAGCCACAGGACCTTACTGACAGCTGAAGGCCTTTCTAGTCACAAGGGACTAGGTATAGTTTGACATGACCGACGCTGTAGGAATTGGAAAACCCAACCAGCCTTAAGTAGAAGGGGCTGTGTTAGCTCACCTCATTGAGAGCCTGGCTGTAGAACTGGCCTGGGGTAAACGTTTAATCCAGATTTCTAGTTGTTTCACCTGGACTGCATTTCCTGTTGGCTCCTCTTGTGTGTGGCCCTATTCACCCAGAGGGTTGTTCTTGAGCAGTCAGGACTGCCGTGACAGTTTCTGTCTCTGATCCTTCGCATCCTACGCATCCGGCAGGACAGAAAACAAGTCTCTTCCAGTAATTCCCGTGCCACTGCAGAAGTCTCTCTGATTGGACA
>NW_023217785.1:0-638 GCF_002007445.2 Ailuropoda melanoleuca | reverse complement strand
TTTTCTTGGTATAATCTTTCTCATCTAGGTGGCTTAAATGAAGAATTTAAATAGACTTCTTTTAAAAAGAGGATCATTAGTCTTCAAGAGTAGTTTATCTTCAAAATAAAAAAATAAGGCACTTTTTCTCATTTAACACTTGCCTGAACCATCAGTACAAGGGCATTTTGCCTTTTGTTAACACTGTATGTCATCAAAGCTCCACATAAATAAAAAATCTATGTACCAGATTATTTTATCCTTGACATATATTTTGACTTCAGTAATATTCTATATCCCATTCTGAATCATCTTAAATAAACATTGACTTCTAAGTTTTGATCATATTGCTAGAAACAATCTTAGTGGTTTAGTAAGAAGAAAATAGTAGAAAATAAAACAGCAAATTATGTCATCAAAAAAAAGAAGCTAGCTATGTGACATTTGTACTATGCTAATTTCTTGGAGAGTAGCTTTGGTTCAGAGTCTGGTCCCAAGTCTGCATCTGCAAAATATCATCTCTGTTAAGTCTCCAAATTGATGAGGATCTCAATGTTAAAGAGATGGACATACAAGGCAGATAAAATACATGTAAATATGTGATGACAGATGTTAATTCCACCTGATCATGTTTCACTCCTCTTAAAAATTTATCTATT
>NW_023217784.1:0-638 GCF_002007445.2 Ailuropoda melanoleuca | reverse complement strand
GGGTTGGGTGGCTGTGATGGGAGGGATCCCCAAGTGGGCACAGTGCCCGCCAGCCGGTGGCACAGAGCATCTCAGACATCCAGAGGGCTGGGGTCAGCATTTTTGATATAAAAGAACAAATAGAAAGGAATAGACTGGAACAGAAGAGGAACTATCAGAGGCCATCAAACCCAGCAAACAGGAGCACGATATACTTTGGATTTTTAAAATTCATCTTCACACGTGTGTAGTGTGTGTGATGTATTTCCTGCAGAATTGTGCGCAGTGTGTGTGGTGTGTACGTCATGTATGTACAGCATGTGGAGTGTCTACTGTGTGTGTGTGCATGTGCACACACGTGTGCCCTCACACCTGGAGGGGCTGTGCAAAGCTGGGAAGCCTGGAGACGAAGCAGACAGCCCCGCTGGGGCAGCGGCTGTGGGGTGGCCATCGCTCCTGCACAAGGCCGCTCCTTGGGCTCCTGAAGGATGTCCTCGATGCTGTGAGCTGCATGCCTCCCAGCCTCGGATCCAGGTCTGCTCACAGACCTGCAAAGCCCAAGGGACCAGTGTCCCGGGGCTCCCAGGACTGAGGTGTGCCCTCTGGGGACATAGTTTATAACTGGGGACAATGGGAAGAGGGAAGGACAGCAAGTTTCC
>NW_023217783.1:0-638 GCF_002007445.2 Ailuropoda melanoleuca | reverse complement strand
TGCCTTTTCTGTGGAAACCCAGGGACCCCTAATGCGAATGTGACTTTCTGACCAGAGTGTCTTTTGCCATGGCCTTGACTGGGAGGCAGACTGCGAAGTTGGATGCTTGGCAGTAAGCAAGGAACCCTAGGGGTGAGGCATCAAGATCTGTACTTGCACTTGGTCTGCGGCAGTTACCCGGAGAAAAAATATGCCAGCTCAGGAAATGGACTCTAGTCAATAAGGCCTTCATTGCAAATATTCTCTTGGAATAATTTATGAACTCCTGCAGACCTTGTGGTCAGGTGCAATTAGAATCTTCTCCCGCAGAGGCCGCGTGCCATTTACCAGGTGGGGGCTAGGGCCTACGACAGGAATTAAGTAGGCCCTGGGGATGTCTGGGACTGAGGCGGGCACAGGTGGAGTGGAGGAAACAGCTCGCTGTTGGGGAAAGAGCTGGGCCATGCAGATGGGCAGACCTGGGTTCGAATCTTCCCTCTGCTGGTTTTTCAGGTTAAGTTACTTTAACTCTTTTCCTCAGCTGTTAGATGGGGGGCGGTAAGAACTGTTGTGGGGCTTAAGCGAGCTAAAGTGTGTAAAGCATTTACTATCCTGTATATGATAGATGATAGGTAATTTGGGAAGAAGTTTCAACTCCA
>NW_023217782.1:0-638 GCF_002007445.2 Ailuropoda melanoleuca | reverse complement strand
GAAACACCTGTTCTTGTTCCATTCTGCCCAAGAAGAACCTTTAGCTTTCATGTGCAAAATCTCAGGAACCCCAAGTCTTTCTGCGGTCCCTTAAAAGGCCCCTCGCCACTCAGTATGATAGCTTTGTCCACCATTGGGCAAATTGTTCCTTTTCCTCTACTGTGGTCAGTTCAGGAATCTGCTGGGCTGGGAGGTTTGTCATTGCCAGGCCTGACAGAACTCCTTATGAATCACTACTTCTGTTCATGCTGTCCTTGATGGACCAGAGATGCCAGTCTTCATGGATCCAGTAGGCGCTTTCTCTGCTTGAGGACAGAGCTCTTTTCCCTGCTTTGTCCTGGGACCCAGCCCCTTGCAGGAGCAGAATGTTCCTCACTTAAAGTAGGAGAAGGACTCTTATTCCAATTACTCCACACTTGGTTTCATGGCCCCCAATTATCCTTGCTTTGCCCAGAATCCATGAAATCTCTCAAGAAAATGCCTCATCTCCTGTGAGATCTTATCCCTCTAGACACAGAAGCTCAGATCCCTCTAGACAAATGCCCAAAGGCCTGGAGAGGAGGGAGAAGGCCTCATTCTCTACCTTCAGGCTGCCATTGTAACAAAAATCTTCTTTCTTCTTCCTCAGTTGCCAAACA
>NW_023217781.1:0-1118 GCF_002007445.2 Ailuropoda melanoleuca | reverse complement strand
AAAGTTAAATACAAAGAAAGGATAGAATGTAAGTATAAAAATGAAAATTAAAAAGTTGGAAAAAAACCGAGTTGCTAAAATAAATTGTTTGAAAAGGAAAAAGAAAATTAAAATGGAAAGATTAAGGAATCATGAGAAAAAGCCAGGAATTCTTTATAGTATTTTCCCCTCATGCTGGATTTCTGCAGTTCTTTGTGGTCTGTAAATTTGGTCTTACTTGGATGTTCTTGCTGATTTTCTGAGGGAAGGACCTTTGTGCTGATTCTCAGTGGTTGTTTCCCCGGCTGTATTGCACTGCTCTTGCCAGGGGGACCAGGCTGAGTCATCTGCTCTGGATTGCTCTATGTGGCTTTGGTTCCCNCTCTATGTGGCTTTTGTTCCCTGAAGGCTTTCCACACCACTTTAGAGGATGAGAATGGAAATGTGAGCCTCCCAGTGTCCAGCCCTGGAGCTGGATACTGGCACCCTCTGTGCCCTCACGGAGAAGCTGTCAAACACTTTTGTCTCCCTGGTTTCTGTCTGCACTCTGTGTACACCCAGCCTGTGACCGAGCATTTTTATCTCAGCCGCGCCACCCCCTTTGGAGTTTCCACACTTTGTGGCCTCCTGTGGCATGCATTCACACCGCTTCTCCATGGGATGGGAGGGAGATCTTGCCCTGGCTCTGCCGCTTTTTGGGCCACCACTCTGAGAGCAGTCGCCCAACCCGAGGTAGTTCGTGGTTTATGACAACTCCCATCTGAAAGCCCCCTCCTCCTCTCACTGGTTGCAGCCGGCTTCCTGCTCAGATGCCTGGGAACTCTCCCACTCTCAGACAGCCGTGATCTTTCTGTGATTCCGGGGATCTNAATCCTGAGCCCAGGCTGTCCCACCTAGGATTCCACCCTGCTTCTCCACCTGAGTGCCTTTCACGCAGGGATGACCCTCACCGGAGCAGACTTCTAAAAGTTCCAATTTGCACGCGACTGCTATATCACTTTCTGAAAGCTGGCTTATGGATGCTCCCTCCCCTTATGGTTTATCTTCCCATATATCCCCTCGGATTCACATCTCCGCACCCCCTACCTTGCAGAAAGTGGTCGCTTTTCTATCTGTAGAATTGCAACAGTTCTTTTCTT
>NW_023217779.1:0-2778 GCF_002007445.2 Ailuropoda melanoleuca | reverse complement strand
TTTTCATGTGTCTGTTAGCCATTTGTATGTCTTCATTGGAAAAGCGTCTGCTCATATCTTCTGCCCATTTTACGATTTGNTCTTCTGCCCATTTTATGATTTGTTTATTTGTTTCTCGTGTATTGAGTTTGAGAAGTTCTTTGTAGATCTTGGATACCAGTCCTTTATCTGTGGTGTCCTTTGCAAATATATTCTCCCATTCCGTGGGCTGTCTCTTAGTTTTTTTGACTGTTTCCTTGGCTGTGCAGAAGCTCTTTATCCTGATAAAGTCCCATAAGTTCATTTTATCTTTTATTTCTCTTGCCTTTGGAGATGTGTCGTGAAAAAGGTTGCTTTGGCCGATGTCGTAGAGGTTGCTGCCTATGTTCTCCTCTAGGATTTTGATGGATTCCTGTCTCACATTGTGGTCTTTTATCAAATCAGAGTTTATCTTTGTGGACNTCTTTCATCCATTTGGAGTTTATTTTTGTGTATGGTGTGAGAGAGTGGTCAAGTTTCATTCTTTTGCATGTAGCTGTCCAATTTTCCCAGCACCATTTATTGAAGAGACTGTCTTTTTTCCACCGGATGTTTTTTCCTGCTTTATCAAAGATTAGTTGCCCAAAGAGCCGAGGGTCCATTTCTGGGTTCTCTATTCTGTTCCATTGGTCGATGTGTCTGTTTTTGTGCCAGTACCATGCTGTCTTTGTGATCACAGCTTTGTAGTACAGCTCAAAATCCGGCATTGTGATGCCCCTAGCTTTGTTTTTCCTTTTCAACAGTTCCTTGGTGATTTGGGGCCTTTTCTAGTTCCATACAAATTTAAGGACTATTTGTTCCAGTTCTTTGAAAAATGTCCTCGGTATTTTGATCCGGATAGCATTGAAAGTGGAGATTGCTCTGGGTAGCATGGACATTTTAAATATGTTAATTCTTCCAATCCATGAGCATGGAATATTTTTCCATCTTTTTATGTCTTCCTCAATATCTTTCAAAAGTGATCTATAGTTTCTAGGATATAGGTCCTTTACGTCTCTGGTTAAGTTAATTCCAAGGTAACGTATGGTTTTTGGTGCTATTGTAAATGGGATGGATTCCCTAATTTCTCTTTCTTCAGTCTCATTGTTCGTGTATAGAAACGAAACTGATTTCTGAGCATTGATTTTGTATCCTGCCACCTTACTGAATTGTTCTATAACTTCTAATAGTTTGGGAGTGGATTCTTTTGGGTTTTCCATATAGAGTATCATGTCATCTGTGAAGAGAGAAAGTTTGGCTTCTTCTTTGCCGATTTGGATACCTTTGATCCCTTTTTGTCTTCTGATTGCTGTTGCAAGGACTTCTAGTACTATGTTGAATAATAGTGGCGAGAGTGGGCATCCTTGTCGTGTTCCTGATCTTAAGGGAAAGGCTTCCAGCTTTTCCCCACTGAGAATAATATTTGCTGTAGGCTTTTCATAGATGGTTTTTATGAGATTGAGCATTGTACCCTCTATCTCTACACTCTGAAAGTTTTTAATAAGGAAAGGATGCTGTATTTTGTCAAATGCTTTTTCTGTATCTTTTGAGAGAATCGTATGATTCTTGAGTCTTTTCTTGTTGATATGATGTATCACATTGATTGATTTGCGAGTGTTGAANCTTGCATCCCAGGGATGAATCCCACTTAGTCATGATGGATAATCCTTTTAATGTACTGTTGGATTCTATTAGCCAGGATCTTGTTGAGGATTTTGGCATCCATATTCATGAGGAAAATCTTTCTATAGTTCTCCTTTTTGATGGGGTCTTTGCCTGGTTTGGGGATCAAGGTAATATTGGCCTCATTGAATGAGTTTGGTAGCTTTCCTTCTGTTTCTATTTTTTGAAATAGCTAGGAGAATTGGTATTATTTCTTCTTTGAATGTTTGGTAGAATTCCCCAGGGAATCCATCAGGCACTGGTGTTTTGTTTTTTGGAAGGTTTTTAATCACTGTTTCAATCTCATCATAATTAATTGGTCTGTTTAAAAAATCAATTTCTTCCTGTTTCAGTCTTGGTAGTTTATAGGTTTCCAGGAAGGCCTCCATCTCTTCCAGATTGCTTAATTTATTGGCATAAAGCTTTTGATTAAAGTTTCTAATAATACTTCCTATTTTGTTGGTGTTGGTTGTGACCTCTCCCTTTTCATTCATAATTTTATTAATTTGGGTCCTTTATTCTTTTAGATAAGTCTTGCCAGTGGTTTGTCAATTTTATTTACTCTTTCAAAGAACCAGCTTCTAGTTCTGTTGAACTGCTCTACTGTGCTCCTGGTTTCTAATTCATTGATTTCTGCTCTAATCTTGGTCAACTGCTTCCTTGTCAGTGGGTTAGGCCTGTCCCTCTGTTGCTGTTCCAGTTTCTTGAGGTGAGAATATAGAAACTGCATTTTAGATTTTTCTATTCTTTTGAGTGAGGCTTGGATGGCTATGTATTTCNTTGGTGTTGGTCGTGATCTCTCCCCTTCATTCATAATTTTATTAATTTGGGTCCTTTCTCTATTCTTTTGAATAAGTCTTGCCAGTGGCTTATTGATCTTATTTAGTCTTTCAAAGAACCAACTTCTAGTTCTGTTGAACTGCTCTACTGTGCTCCTGGTTTCTAATTCATTGATCTCTGCTCTAATCTTGATCAACTGCTTTCTCATGCATGGATTAGGCCTGTCTCTCTGTTGCTGTTCCAGCTTCTTGAGGTGAGAATATAAAACCTGCATTTTAGATTTTTCTATTTTTTTGAGTGAGGCTTGGATGGCTATGTATTTCCCCCTTAGGACTGCCT
>NW_023217778.1:0-638 GCF_002007445.2 Ailuropoda melanoleuca | reverse complement strand
AGATGATTCCATTCGGGTCCGTTCGAAGATTCTCTTCGATTCCATTCGATAATTCCGTTTTTTTCCGTTTGGTGTTGATACCATTCGATTCCATTCGATGATAATTCCATTCGATTCTATGCGATGATTCCATTCCTTTCCATTAGAAGATGATTCCATTCGAGACCATTCGATGATTGCATTCAATTCATTCGATGACGATTCCATTCAATTCTGTTCAATGATTCCATTAGATTCCATTTGATGATGATTCCATTCGATTCCATTTGATGATGATTCCATGCGATTCCATTAGATGATGACCCCTTTCATTTCCATTCAATGAGGATTCCATTCGGTTCCATTTGATGATGATTCCTTTGAATTCCATTTGATGACAATTCCATTCAATACCAATTGATGATGGTTATTTTTGATTCCATTTGATGATGATTACATTCGATTCCATTTGATCATAATTCCATTCGATTCCACTCGATGATTCCATTCGATTCCATTCAATGATGATTCCATTCGAGTTCATTGACTGTTCCATTCCATTCCATTCGATGATTCCATTCGAGTCCATTCGATGATTCTATTCGATTGCATTCGATAATTCCATTCGATTGCATTCGATAATTCCATTCGATTCCATT
>NW_023217777.1:0-638 GCF_002007445.2 Ailuropoda melanoleuca | reverse complement strand
CCATGTTCACCAAACTCCAAATCACACACTCCTTTGTGTCCCAGAGATCAGTGAGTCCCCATAGTCAACCCCTTGGCAGTTTTTAAAGTGCTCTTTCATTCATATTTCCCTTGGAAGCAGCAAAATTCCCTAGAGGTGAACAGAAGTTAGATCTCATATAGGCCCCATTTGACAGATGAGGAAAGACCTTGACTCACCCAAAAGGACAGCCATAATAAATATTAGGAGAGATTTGAGCCACATGTTCTGACTCCAAAGCCCTGGTTGCTTTTAGGGCCTGAAACTAACTCTAGAATTCTATCCCTATTGGTGTTCAATTCAGAAAATAACCACTAAAGCTGAGACAGTCCTTCTGAACCTGGAATTTGCAGTGAAAGCCCTGATAGGCAACCCTACCACCACCACCCAATACATTACACCACTGGATTAGGAGAAGCAAGAAAAGCTCTGACAGTGAATCAGGGCAGCGTAAGAGCAAGGATTAGAGTCAAGGATAGACATCGGCTTGAAAGCTTTCAAGGTCAAGTCAAGGAGGATGTCAGGCCCATCCAGGCAAATAGGACGAAGTATCCTTTGCCTTTAAATTGTCTTTGTTTGCCTTTCTTTGTCATTCATCTTGTCTGGGGTGCCTTTTGCAT
>NW_023217776.1:0-638 GCF_002007445.2 Ailuropoda melanoleuca | reverse complement strand
ATGTGGGGCTCGATCCCACAACACTGGGATCACACCCTGAGCTGAAGGCAGACGCTTAACCGCTGTGCCACTCAGGTGCCCCGAGATTAAGGTACTCTTGATCAATGCAACAACACAGAGAATCAATCATGTGATGTCACAGGTACCCACGGAATACACAATTTAGACGTTTTATGCAAACAGGATGCAAAGTTTGTATAGTCAAAAATAATAGCAAACATGATCGTAACATTAAGGGCTAAAATACAGAGATTCATGCAAACTACAGGAATACATATTCCATATTTAAAGTTCATCTTTAGTTCCAGGGAACTGAAAATTATAATCTTTTATAGTATATCTATAGGATATCTATAGTATATCTATAGTATATCTATAGGATAAGACCTCTGAGAATAAAGGCTACTCCTTGCAAAATCTAAAATCATGGGGCACCTGGGTGTCTCAGCGGGTTAAGTATCTGTCAACTGACTCAGGTCATGATCCCAGGGTCCTGGAATCGAGTCCTGCATTGGGCTTCCTGCTCGGGGCGGGGGGAGTCTGCTTCTCTGTCTCCCTCTGCCCCGCCCATGCTCTCTCTCTCTCAAATAAATAAAATCTTTAAAAAATAAAATAAATAAAATAAAATAAAATAAAAT
>NW_023217775.1:0-638 GCF_002007445.2 Ailuropoda melanoleuca | reverse complement strand
TCTCTTAGTTTTATATATAAATATTTATCAGATATAACTATAATGATAATGACACATTTTCCTTATCCTTATAAACTATGCATAACATGTCCTCTGATGTATCAAGAAATAAATGAAAATTCCATATCTAGTCATCATGCTATTAAATTTGATGGAGAAATATATTTTTCACTCTCAGTGAAGTCTTCTGTTTCAAACTGAAGAAGACATTCCAGTCTGTCTTTAGATTATTACTGCTGAATGTTCCAAAAATAGCTTAAGATTTAACCATTAACCTCCAGGCTTAGACATAGCTCCGGGTATGAATGTTTACCTTCTCTTTTGATATCCCACTTTAGCAAAACATGAAACTAAGCCTTCTTCAGTTGCCTTCAAGTATCAAAACCTTGAAGGAAAATATCAACCAAGTAAAATGAACCATCAAATTAATTTACTTATCATATAGACTAGGACTCAACCTCTTTTAACTTTGATCAAGTAAGTTAAGAGGGTTTTGTTGTGGGGCACCTGGGTGGCACAGCGGTTAAGCGTCAGCCTTCGGCTCAGGGTGTGATCCTGGTGTTATGGGATCGAGCCCCACATCACGCTCCTCCGCTGGAAGCCTGCTTCTTCCTCTCCCACTCCCCCTGCTTGTGTTC
>NW_023217774.1:0-638 GCF_002007445.2 Ailuropoda melanoleuca | reverse complement strand
TGTACACTGAAAACTATCAACCACTGTTGAAAGGAATTAAAGAAGACACAAATAAATGGAGGGACATTCCATATTCATGGATTGGAAGAACTAATATTATTAAAATGTTAATAGTACCCAAAGCAATCTACAAAATCAATGCAATCTTTATAAAAATCCTAATGGCACTTTTCACAGAAATAGAAATAAACAGTCCTAAAATTCTTATTGAACCACAAAAGAAATCTTGACAAAGAACAAAGCTGGAGACATTATACTTTCTAAGTTCAAAATATATTATAAAGCTATAGTAAGTAAAATAGTATGGTACTGACTTAAAAACATAGAGACCAGTGGAACAGAAGAGAAAGCCCAGAAATAAACCAACATATATATGGTCAATTGATCTTTTAAAATGGTACAAAGAATACACAACAGGATAGTCTATTCAAGAAATGATATTGGGACAACCGGATACCCACATGCAAAATTATAAAATTGGACCCTTAACTTAGAGTATGCACAAAATAAACTCAAAATGGATTAAATCTTCATGATATTGGTCTTAACAAAGATTTCTTGGGAATTAACACCAAAAGCACAATCAACAAAAGCAAAAATAGAAAAATAGGACTATATCAAACTAAAAATCTTCTGTA
>NW_023217773.1:0-638 GCF_002007445.2 Ailuropoda melanoleuca | reverse complement strand
GGCTGTGTCCCTCCACCCTGTATCACCAGCACCTAAGAAAGTACCTCCAGGTTCCCTACACACAGCTGATGAAAGAGAAAAGGGAGGGAGATGGAGGCATGGAAACATGCAAGGAAGGGAAGAAGGGAAAGAAGAAAGGAAGAAAGGAAGGAAAACAAAAGAAGAAGGAAGAGAGGAAGGAACCAACTTTCTAATTCGGACTCCGCAAGGTCTGACAACAAATCATTTAATCCACCTCGTCCTGAATCTCTTCATACACCACATGAGGGGGATCATCTTTACTGCTCTGACTTTATGGGCTGAGGGATAGATAAACAAGATAAAGTAGATATAGAATAGCGCTTTGGGCTAAGATGAAAGAATTTATAAATACAAAGGATTTTTATCTCTACATTGTACTAGATAGAGACCACATCTTTTTGACATTGTATAAAAATATCCTTCAGTGTGATTCCACACCTCCCTTGTGTGCCTATGTATATTCATTAATGGGGCTGAGAACACATGAATCCAGCTTGACTCAGGAGAAAGAGCCAGAGCTATATAGAGTAGCCAACAATACTCCTACACCTGGAAGATTTTCTTTCCCTTTAGCTTCATTTACTGTGGTTGGTACAAAGTGAAAATCTTTAAGGAAA
>NW_023217772.1:0-638 GCF_002007445.2 Ailuropoda melanoleuca | reverse complement strand
GGTACCTATCCAACTTGACTCAGGGGACTGGCTGAAAAAGGGGTCCCCTACTCCTCCGCCATCTTAACTCCCCGTCCTTAGATTTATAGTTAAGTATTACATTTTTGGGGATTGCTCATGCAAACTGTGCTTTTAATCAAATCATTTGTTCATTGCTGGTATACAGAAAAGTGATTGACCTTGTATCCTGCAATCTTGTTATAATGACCTTGTATCCTGAGAACTTGTTATAAGGACTTACTAGTTCCAAGAGGGACTTTTGTTTGTTTGTTGTCAATTCTTTTGCATTTTCTACATAGACAGTCTTGTCATGTAAGAGCAGATAGTTTTATTTCTTCCTTTCAAGTCTGTATGCCATTTAGTTCCTTTTCTGGTCTTATTGTTTTAGCTAACACTTCCAGCACAGTGTTGAAAAGGAGTGGTGAGATGGGTCATCTTTGCCTTTTACCTGATCTTAACAAGGAAAATTTCAAGTTTCTCACTATGGTAGTTCCCTTTATTCACAGGGGATGTGTTTCAAGACCCCTAGTAGATAACTAAAAATGTAGATAGTACTGAACCTTATTTTATATATATGTTTTTTCCTATACATATTTACTTATAATAAAGTTTAATTCATAAACGATGCAGTAAGAGAT
>NW_023217771.1:0-638 GCF_002007445.2 Ailuropoda melanoleuca | reverse complement strand
AGACAGAAAAGAATCCTTTAGCTGCCAAGTTCACGACTCGCGCCACAATGCATGGTATCCTGCTCGGCGAAGAGATCCCCAACTTTCAGGCGGAAACAACCGTCGGCCCGATCAGTTTTCATACTTTTCTCGGAGACTCATGGGGTGTTTTGTTCTCCCATCCGAGGGACTACACACCTGTGTGCACCACAGAACTTGGAAGGGCTGTGCGGTTGGCACCAGAATTTGAAAAACGTGGTGTAAAGATGATTGCCCTCTCCATCGATAGTGTTGAGGACCATCTCGGATGGAGCAAGGACATCAATGCATACAATGGCGAGGCGGAACCCAATGACAAGCTTCCCTTCCCCATTATTGCGGACCCCAAACGAGTGCTGGCTGTCCTGCTGGGCATGCTTGACCCTGATGAGAAGGACCTGGAGGGCATGCCGGTGACTGCTCGCTGCGTTTTCATCATTGGCCCAGACAAGAAGATGAAGCTGTCCATCTTGTACCCAGCTACGACTGGCAGGAACTTTGATGAAATCCTCAGAGTGGTCGACTCTCTACAGTTAACCGCCAACCACAGTGTGGCCACACCAGTCGATTGGCAGCCTGGTGATAGGGTCATGGTGCCCCCAACCATGTCCGAGGAGGAT
>NW_023217770.1:0-3015 GCF_002007445.2 Ailuropoda melanoleuca | reverse complement strand
GTGGATGGAGGAGAGTTTCCAGGAAGGCTTCCTGGAGGAGGTGACACTTAATTGAGCCTTACGAGGTGAGCGGGAATCACCCACCGTGTAGAGGGTTGGATAAGGACATTATGGGCTTAAGGTCAACCTGGACACAGACACAGAGCTCATATGAGAAGCTTCACGGGGTGTTCGGAGAACTATAAGAGGTGGGTTGATGAGATCATTATGTGCAAAATGAAGGACCAGAGACAGGTGGTACTATCCTGGAGAAGATAGCTCATTAAAGAACGTGAACCTTCCTTTCCAGACAAGAAAAGCCCTGGAGCATTTTATACAATGAGGGGTATGATCTGATTGCTGGCTTTGGGAAGAATGGATTGGGGCATTGAGGCAATATTGGAAGGCAGGGAAACCAAGGTTCTTGGTTAAAAAATGGACAGGAAAGGGGCACCTGGGTGGCTCAGTCGTTAAGAGTCTGCCTTCGGCTCAGGGCGTGATCTCAGGGTCCTGGGATTGAGCCCCGCAACGGGCTCCGTGCTCGGTGGGAAGCCTGCTTCTCCCTCTCCCACTCCTACTGCTTGTGTTCCCTCTCACTGTGTCTCTCTCNGTGTCTCTCTATGTCAAATAAATAAAATCTTTTTTAAAAAAATGGACAGGAAAGGTTAGATGTGAGAAATAGTTTGAAGTTACAGCCTGTAAGATTTAGAGATTGACTGAATGTGAGCATGCAAGAGGGAGTAATTGATGGTCAAACCTAGGACCCCCCCCACCCCGTCAGCCTCACCTTCAGAGTGCTGTGATAAGCTATGAGTTGTCCTTCCTACTGCCTCGAATAACATGGATTGCAAATCATCACTGTGCCTAGAAATCGATCTTTTTATACTTCCATGTCTTGAAGATTCTTCCCCCCTTAGAACTCCAAAATACAATGTTAAAATGACTAAGAAGCAAAAACCTTCAAATCTGTTAATACGGCAGCTGAAAAAAAATTATTCAAATTGTTGAATGGAGATTTTTTATAATTATGATTGCATTACATAAGAGTATAGTTTGGGGGCATTTTTCTTCCTCTGGGGACTTTTCACCTCCACACCTTTTAAAAGATCTTTTTTTGTACTTTTTTTGAGGGGAGTAGATCAAGATGGAAAAGTAAAGGTATGTTGCCCTTAGCAACTCGACTTCAACTATCATCGCATCAGGGAGCAAAAATAGCGACGTAATTAAAGGATGTGGCCCTGGGGAGCACTGGCAGCCTGCAGGGGGAGGTCCTCTCACTCTGGCTCCGAGTATCATTAAGAGGGTCAGCATTTCCAGACTGGAATAGAAATTTGCCTCAGGTGTAGTGTTAATTAATCCAGTAAATGTTCTTTTGGCACCTTCTATGTACAATACAAACAAGGACAGTTTCTGTTCTCCTGAGAGCTCATATTCCAGCTGGAAGACAGAGAGACATAGAGAAAGAAAAGGAGCAGGAGCAAGAAGAGGTAGAAGGAAGAATTTCAGATAATGAGAAATGCTGTGAAGAAAGTCAAGTAAGAAGGACTACTGAGTGACTAGTGGGGGCAGAGGGGGTCGGAGTGGGGGGGATGGCTTACATGGTAATGTCACCAATACGAAGTTGTTTTCTGAGTTCACGTCTTGGTTTGAGAACAATTATCAATTAAAATGAATGCATTTTACAAAGATTAAAATTCAGTAAAATAGGAATTAAAGTTTGCCCCCCCCGCACAATTACACCTCATAATTCTCACTGTTTCACTGTTTTAAAATTTAAATAGTAAATTTCAAAAATCCCTCCGAGTGGTCACATGGAGTGACAGGATTGGAATTCAAATCTGTCTTTACAGTCACTCTGCTGTCACTGTCTCCTTAGAACCTACTGTTCAGGGAAGGATGTGCAGTACCCCAGAGACTGGAGACGTGAACTCTGCCCAGAGCAAGCACGAAGATTCTGGACTGGGAAAACTTACTCTCCAAAGGAACAGGTATAACTGAGTAGGCAGGTGCTGGGGGCCAATTATAGAATGGGATTTCTCCTAATTAGACTCCATGTGCAATACAATGCATGTTAAAGGATATATAAAAATGTGATCATTGGACACGTACATATATTATTCATACTCAATAAACTGCAGCAATTGTTTAAAACTTAGATCAGCTAAAAATTTTTTTAGGGGATGGAGGGGGATACTATCAATGACATTGTTTAACATTTCTGGCAAATTCTCCACAGACCATGTGCTGCCTTCTCAGCTGTACCCAGGGCTTGAGGACTCCCTGTTGTTCTTCTGCCCTTGGTATACGCCTTTTCCCCAAACTCCTCTCCTCCCAAGGACCTGCTGCTTAAAATCTGCCTCCTTTCACTGTCTGAGTGATAGGCCTTCTGAATGCAAATATTCGGGTGCAGTACCTCTTTGCCCTAGTGGTGCTTTTCACTTTAATCTGAGTTTATCAAAGCCTGTCCCTGGAGCTCAGTCATTCATTGCTGTGTTCATTTATTCGACATGTTTCATCATCCTCCAGTATGGTCCCAGGACTGTGGCAGGTTATGTCCTCAGGGAATGCACAGTCTTGTGGGAGAGACAGCCCTGTAAGCAGCAACTGACATTCAGTGTGATCGGCTGGGTGTTTGTCTGTTGGCAGAGAGGGCACAGCTCTGCGAGCGGGGGAGGGAGGAGGTGCTAGGAAAAGAGAAACACCCCCAAGGGGGAGCGGGGCGGCTGATCGGCATCCTGGGAGTCTGCATCCAAAGGCACGAGGGCTGCTGGCTGGGCATCTCCGTAGACGAGGGTTCTGAGCCCCGGTGCTCTGAAAAGACTCATTTCCGCTCCTGGGGGAGACAATGAAGAGGAAAGTGTGTCATTAGTGCCGGGAGGAGGGGCAGAGAGATTGCGCGAATCTCGGGAGGAAAGGCAGGACCGCCTCTTCCTTCACAAACACCTCGGACCTGACTCTCTCCAGTGCCCGGTTTCCTGATAGGAGGGTCTTTGATGTGAAATGTGGCACGAATCTCCTTTACACGAATTTCCCATT
>NW_023217769.1:0-638 GCF_002007445.2 Ailuropoda melanoleuca | reverse complement strand
TTTCTGTGATTCACCTCGGCACATTCATTTCCTTGGCATGCTTTACATGGTATGTATATGGACACAATCTTTTCTCTTTTTTTTCAATATGGCAGTGGCAAAGCTAATTATTTGTGAAGTTATACATTTAAGGATTGGTAGTAGGTGTAAAGATGACTTGCCTGGAGTTTTTACTGAAGGGATGATTCGTTTAAATATTAGCTTTACCGTAAGTTCCTTAATAAACCACGGTTGTTATTTGAAATGTGGCATTCTATGTAAATCCACAGGATGATTTACCACATCTTTTTTGGAGCTTTCCCATAGCCTACCATTAATAATAATATTAACAGTAACTATAAAAATAATAATGATAACAATATATGCAGTATGTGAGGCAATTTAAAAATATGGATCTGGATAGTTTTAGAACGGCTGGAATAGATTTGATAAAAAAAAAAAAAAGAAGGCATTTCCCTTGTTTTACTTTGGACATAACCGTAGCTCAATGTTTTCACATAAAAAACTCAACAAAAGAAAAGTAATGTCAGCATAAGATGGACTAAACAGTTCAAATGTTAGGAATCTTTTTTTAGCTGAGAAATAAGTAAATCTTTCTCTTTTAGGCATTAAAGGTGGAAATTGTTCTTGCTCTGCAT
>NW_023217768.1:0-638 GCF_002007445.2 Ailuropoda melanoleuca | reverse complement strand
TACCTTCCTCTAAACCTCTATCCCCTTGGTTCCTCCCTGTTTTCAATCTTCCCTTGTAGCTTAGAACTGGACACTGGCATGGACTAAAGACCACACAAATGTGTGGTGATCCCGAACACAGGCAGCCTCCACCTGTGAGATCCCATGGTGGGAGAGGTGTATGCTGATGGAACTACCAGCGAGGGAGGGCAGAAAGGGCTGAGGGATTGAGTGGGAGACAGGATGCAGTTATAGTGGCAAAGATGATGACAGACAGGGAAAGTGAAGGGACACTATATAGAGGAGAGAACAAGGCTAAGATGGGGAGAAGATGAGCTTTGCTTACACAGATGGCCTCTGTCATCGGTGACATCTTTCTTCCCTCTTCTCTCTCAACATAAGATTGAGAACTCAAGAACTAAGTGATTGCCCTTATTCCAACCAACACTTGGTCCATAAATCTGAGCCAAAAGCAGTTCCAGGGATGCCAATCTAGTCAGTGGTATTTGGCATGGTGCCTGGGAAAGTGTATACTGACATTCTACCCTGGTGTTGAGGATGTAGGTCCAGGCCACATTCAGAAAGTTGACTCCACCTCAGGATGATGCCAGGCTTAGTGATGATTCTTCCATCTGGCCCTCAGATAGCTGCCCTCCTAT
>NW_023217767.1:0-1299 GCF_002007445.2 Ailuropoda melanoleuca | reverse complement strand
AAATGAAGATAATTTAAATGTTTCTTTTCACTTTAAAAGAAAGATATCAGAGGAAGAAAAAAGATGGCAGAAGAGTAGGGGTCCCCTTTTTCAGCTGGTCCCCTGAGTCGAGCTGGATAGGTATGAGACCATCCTGAAAACCCACAGAAGCAGCCTGAGACGCAGGAAGATACATCTGGATCTCTACAAATGAACATCTCCAGTGCTGAGTATTGAGGTACGAAGCGGGGAGCCATGAATCCGCGCACAGATATTGGAAGATAAACGGAAGGCGGAGGGAGCCATCATGCTCAGTTGCCGGGAAGCAGTAGCCACCTGCACTGGGGAGCAGGCGGGCTCGCGGACCGGCACCCACGAGAGAGCAGACTGAGACCCTGAGCCCAGGAACACGCATGACCAGACTGAAAACCAGAGCTCCAGAGCACTCACCAGAACTGGACTAAATCTGGGAGCTCGGGAGCAGGCACACAAGCAGACTGAAATACAGAGCGCCTGAGAGCTCGCAAACCACACTGAAAGAGAGCACTGGGGAGCGCGTGCGGGAACCGGGGGCAACTGGCTGTGTTAGAAACACAAAGGACAGAAACCTGCAGGCCCTGGAAGTGAGGGCTGGGACACCGGCTGTGGGGTTCACAACCCTGGACGCTGCAGGGTTTTCAGCAGCACCAACAGAAACAGAGTTAAAGAAGCCAAGAGAGCTCAGGGGAGAGCAGACTGCGGTCTCTCTGTTCTGAGACAGAGGCTAGGATACAGCCACTGCTGCTCTGACTCTCAGAAGAGCCACAGAAAACCACCAGGGAAAGCCGCCAGAGAACAAAAGCCTGGAAATACCAGCTCACATTGTGCCCATCCCCATCCCCCCTCACAGGGGACACGGAGACTCTACCCAAACAGGGTTGCCTGAATATCAGTGCAGCAGGCCCCTCCCCCAGAAGTCAGGCTGAAAAATCAAGAAGCCCACATCCATAAGGTCCCTATAAAACAAGTGCACACGGCCTGGATCCTGGTCAATAATATGGGCTTTGGGCAGCCCCACAACCTCTCCTCATCAGAATGACGAGAAGGAGAAATCCCCCCCAGCAAAGAAAAGATAATGAGTCTGTGGCATCTGCCACAGAACTGATGGATAGGGATATAACCATANATTATCAGAAATGGAGTTCAGAGTAACAATGGTCAAGATGATGTGTAGGCTTGAAAAAAGTATTAACGAAAATGTTAACAAGAATGTAGAATCTCTAAGGGCGGAAATGAGAGCGAATCTGGCAGAAATTAAAAATGCTATGAATCAAATGCAGT
>NW_023217764.1:0-638 GCF_002007445.2 Ailuropoda melanoleuca | reverse complement strand
GCACCAAATGCTAACAAGAATACAGAACAACAGAAAACTCTCATTCATTAATGGTAGGAATGCAAAATGATACAGCCACTTTGAAAGAGTTTAGTAGTTTCTTAGAAAAGTAAACATTCTCTTCCCATATGATTCAACAATTGCACTCTCTGGTATTTACCCAAAGGAGTTGAAACCATATATTCATATGAAAACCTGCACACGGATGTTTATATTAGCTTTAGACATAATTACCAAAACTTGGAAGCAATCAAGTAGGTGAATGGATAAAACACTGGTACATCCAGAATAGGGTATTTATTCAGCACTAAAAAGGAAGGAGCTATTGACCATGAGAAGAATCTTAAGTGTATATTATTAAGTGAAAATAGCAAGTATGAAATGTCTACACACTGCATGATTCCAAATATGTGAAATTCTGAAAAAGAAAAAACTATGGAGACAGTAAAAAGATCAGTAATTGCTAGGAGTTAGGGGGATTACAAGGAAGATGGATAGATAAAGCACAGACGATTTTTAGGGCAGTAGAAATACTCTGTATGAATACACTTTATTATACATTTGTCCAAACCATAAAATCTACACCACCAAGAGTGAACCCTAATGTAAACCGTGGTTGATTATGATGCAACAATGTA
>NW_023217763.1:0-638 GCF_002007445.2 Ailuropoda melanoleuca | reverse complement strand
TCCTCAGCATTACCTGTCCTCCCCAGGCTTCCAGTCAAGGCCCCCAGAATCCTTACAGAGATGAAGAGACGAGAGCAACAAAAATGTCAAGTAGGGGATATTCTTACAGATATAAAACAGCATGAATTCAGTGACAGAGGCGGGACTGCCCGTGGGGAGATGAGCTCAGTCAAGGAACAGAAGGAAAGAGTTGGCAAAAGAAGGAACACGGGCTTAACCAGAAGCAAAACAGGGAGTCCCTGCAGGCCCGGCTCAAAGAGCAAGATATAAAGAAAAAAAAAATCAATCTTTTCAGATTAATTGGAGAGTGTGTATACCAGGTGAGCTAGAAAGGGCCGATGCCAGAGGCCAGGAGGGCACCTGGAAGCAAGGTGCAACGTCAGAGCATGGGCTTCACGCCAGGCTGCCCAGGAGAAGAACAAATCTGACCCGGCGAGAGAGCAGATCCGTTAAGATGCCCATCAGGTCACAACCACCCACCAAACAGCCCGGAATCCTGACCCTCCAGCAGGTGCGGAGAGGTCTAGACAAGCTGCATCTTGAAAACACCTCTGATTTGGGCATTCCTGGCCCCGATGTTCTTTCTGGTCCCCAATGCGGACCCCGAGTCTCCAGGTGCTCGAAGGAACAGAGGTCGA
>NW_023217762.1:0-638 GCF_002007445.2 Ailuropoda melanoleuca | reverse complement strand
GTTAAGGTTTTCAAACAGTAAAAAGTTTTTAACTATCATAAGGCAAAGTTTGGCCATTTACTCAATCCCCCACACACACACACACAACCTCTTTGCTTAAATGATGTCTTCCATGTAAAAGTCAATTGAAGGATAGTAAAGGTAGGTAAAGAAAATAGGACAATCAGAGGACTAGGTCTTGAAGCATTATTGGGACAGCAAGTGATACGTCTAATACAAATGCTAAAATTCTTAATTTCAACTAATGTCTCAAGTATGCCAAAGGGTAGGAGTGTCTCTATTACACACTACCTAAACCACCCCTAAAGGAAAAGGGGTAGGATTACAGAAGGGTTAGAGTTTACATAAACACGTGTCAATTCAAGGAAACTTGCAAGCGGACATCCAAAGTAGTGACAAAACCATGTCCCAGGAATATTCAGCATGCGCTCAGGGGTGTCTGGTGATTTTTCTTTGTAAAGCAATTACATGTGCGTGTATTTAAACACCTTACAACGGGTAACTGCAAATTGTCCACTTTACGGAATGTAATAGGTAGACTCAGTTTTCACATGAACAACATCTACAGGGGAAAAAGTACCACGTAAAAGACAGAAATCCTCTGTTAACCACAAGTAGAGTTAAGCAAGGGAAAAAAA
>NW_023217761.1:0-638 GCF_002007445.2 Ailuropoda melanoleuca | reverse complement strand
TACATCAAAAACCAGGGATGTACTGTATGGTGACTAACATAATATAATAAAAAATATTATTATAAAAAAAGGAGTGGGATAAGGTAAGGGAAGCCTTCAGTGGAGATTTCTGAATAGGACTTTGGTTCTTTCAAAGATTTTAGAGAAGGCTGCATGGGTTCTCTATCATGTTTAGTTTTACTCTAAAGCATATGGCTCTTCATTCTTTAACTTGGTTGCATTCACACTGCTCTTAACACTCATCAGCCATTATTAGAGCTTTAGGTTGAATCATGAATGGAACAAAGAAGAAAATGTTAAGGTCACCATAGATCCTTGACTCCTTAGGAAGTTTTTCACCTCCTACACACCTGACCTTTAGTTTTCATTTGGCCTGTTTCCACAACACAAGGACCTAGTCCCGTATCTTCCCCAATTTCTGCCTTGTTGTTTCCCCTCTCCAGACTGCCTCCTTTCCTCCATGCACAACTCCTGGGGTGACTTCTACCCATTTTTATACCTGGCCTCTGCTCTCTTTTATTCAGTCCCCAAGTGTGGCCCAACATTGACCATAAGATGATTGTTGTTCCCCCTTCCCTTGAAGTAGCAATTTTTTTTATTTGTCATGTCCCACCCTTACCCATTTTTTAAAAATGGGT
>NW_023217760.1:0-638 GCF_002007445.2 Ailuropoda melanoleuca | reverse complement strand
AGGGCTTGGCACGGCCCGGCTTACTCCCCATAGTAGCACCACAAGGCTGCTCCTGGCATTGTCCCCACTCTGCAAACGCACGACCTGAGGCAGACAAAACCTTCTCCCTAACGTCAGAGTCCCCGAGCCTGAAATGGTGCCCAGGGCGCCCGGCTCCAAAGCCAGCGGGCATCTGGCTGGGGGTCGTGGGAGTTTTCTACCTTCCCCGCATCCTCGACAGAACTTTCATGCGGTAGAAATAGACCCGAACCGCCCTTTCCTGATTCTTGGTGTGGTGTTTGCGTTTCTTTGGGGCTCCATGTTGTGCTGGACCGGGCCCTCCGCCACGAGCTGGAGAAGCAGCCGGCCGCATCTGTGTTCGGTCCCCACTGGAAAGTGTCAGGAGTTGCTTTCAACAGGTCTTGCTCTGCACTGGGGTTGGGATCAGTCTGGGGCACAGGCTCAACCGTGTCTGCTCTTGCCCTCAAGGAGCTCACCGTCCGCCTGGACGCCAGGCAGCAGGTGGATAAAACAGGCTGAAGCTGGGCTCCTGGGCAGCACTGCGCGGGTGGTGGGGGGAGGAGGCAGGAGGCGCACTGCCGGCAGCCTGGGGGTGTGGGCGGACTGGGGCCGCAGACCCTAGAGGTCTTAGGGCCAGC
>NW_023217759.1:1835-2025 GCF_002007445.2 Ailuropoda melanoleuca | reverse complement strand
TTTTGTTATCTGATTGCTGAGGCTAGGAATTCTAGTACTATGTTGAACAACAGTGGTGAGAGTGGACATCCGTGCCGTGCTCCTGACCTTAGGGGAAAAGCCCTCGGTTTTTGCCCATGGAGAATGATATTCCCTGTGGGCTTTTTGAAGATGGCTTTTATGATATTGAGGTTCTGTTCCCTCTATCCCT
>NW_023217759.1:312-1579 GCF_002007445.2 Ailuropoda melanoleuca | reverse complement strand
GTGTTCATCAGGGATATTGGTCTGTAATTCTCCTTTTTGGTGGGGTCTTTGTCTGGTTTTGGGATCAAGGTAATGCTGGTGTTACAGAAAGCATTTGGAAGTTTTCCTCCCATGTCTATGTTTTTGAACCTGCTTCAGAAGAGTAGGTATTAATTCCTTTTTAAATGTTTGGTAGAGCTCCCCAGGGAAGTCATCTGCCTTGGAGTTTTTTTGTTGGGAGATTTTTGATAACTGCTTCAATTTTCCTTGCTGGTTACAGGTCTGTTCAGGTTTTGTGTTTCTTCCTGTTTCAGTTTTGGTAGTTTGTACGTCTCTAGGAATGCATCCATTTCTTCCAGATTGCCTAGTTTGTTGGCCTATAGTTGTTCATACGATGTTCCCTTAAAATTGTTTGTATTTCCTTGGTGTTGGTTGTGATCTTTCCTCTTTCATTCGTGATTTTATTTATTTGGATCCTTCCTCTCTTCTTTTTGCTAAGTCTGGCCAGGGGTTTATCAATCTTACTAATTCTTAACCAGCTCCCAGTTTCGTTGCTGTGTTCTACTATTCTTTTGGTTTCAATTTCATTGATTTCTGCTCTGGTCGTTATTAATTCTCTTCTCCTGCTGCGTTTAGGCTTTAATTGCTGTTCTTTCTCCAGCTCCTTTAGGTGTAAGGTTAGGTTGTGTATTTAGGACCTTTCTTGTTTCTTGAGAAAGACCTGCATTGCTATATGCTTCCCTCTGAGGACCGTTTTTCTGCTTCCCACAGGTTTTGAACCATTGTGTTTTCATTTTCCTTTGTTTCCATGAATTCTTTTAATTCTTCATTAATTTCCTGGTTGACCCATTCATTCTTTAGTAGGATGCTCCTGAACATCCATGTATTTGTGTCTTTCCAAATTTTTTCTTGTGACTGAGTTCAAGTTTTAAAGGATTGTGTTCTGAAAATATGCATGGCATAACCTCTGTCTTTTTGCTCTGGTTGAGTCCTGATTTGTGACCCAGCGTGTGATCTACTCTGGAGAAAGTTCCATGTGCACCTGAGAAGAAGGTGTATCCTATGACTTTAGGATGAAATGCTCTGAATATATCTGTGAAGTCCATCTGGTCCAGTGTGTCATTCAAAGCCCTTGTTCTTTGTTATCTTTTGCTTAGGTGATCTATCCATTGCAGCGGGTGGGGCGTTAAAGTCCCCTACCTACTATTATTGTATCATCATTGATGTGTTACTTTAATTTTGTTATTAATTGGCTTATATAATAGGTTGCTCCCATGTTAGGGGCATA
>NW_023217759.1:0-273 GCF_002007445.2 Ailuropoda melanoleuca | reverse complement strand
GTTGGATAGACCCTTTAATTATGAGAGTGTCCTTCCTCATCTCTTATTACAGTCTTTGGTTTAAAATCTAATTTGTCTGATATAAGGATTGTCCCCCAACTTTCTTTTGATGTCCATTAGCATGATAAATGGTTTTGCACCTCCTCACTTTCAATCGGAAGGTGACCTTGGTTCTAAACCGCGTCTCTTGCAGAAAGCCTATCAATGGGCCTTGCTTTCTTATCCAATCGGATACCCTGTGTCTGTTGACTGGGGCTTTTACCCATTTACATT
>NW_023217758.1:0-638 GCF_002007445.2 Ailuropoda melanoleuca | reverse complement strand
GTTTGTTTAATGGGTAAATCCCATCAAAACTGCTGGTGGCAATGGAAGGAAAATGCCTCAATCATTTCTGTAAGAAACAACACTGTGCAGTGGCCTTCAAAGCACTATCATCATCCTTCGTGCATAGGGTAACATGAGGGAAAGTGTTCACGGAAGCCTGACGAGAGAGCCACATAGTGGTCTCTGAGACACCACACAAACCAGGGAAATATCTACGAACATCATCTCAATTCATAAGGAAGTATAAATGAAAAAGTTCAAGAATTTCGAGGACTCAGCCCCCTTCTTATTGGTTTTAAAGAAGAGCGTCCAGGAAAAAACCTCCAGCTAATATCCGCGTTTTCAATAGGGACCCAGATTCCCCATTGGGTGAATGTGCCTTGGAAATATATAGCACTTGGAAATAAGAAACAAAGAGTGATGATAAAGCCCTTGAAGTCACATCGGCGTTATAGAACATGGAACAAAAATCAACGTGCTTTGTTACCGTGAGTGAAACACGATGAGCACAGGACTGAGAAACAAAATTTGGAAAAATCAGCCTCCAATGCAATGTATGCTTCATGGGTAAATACTATCAAAACTGCTGTTGGCAATGGAACAAAAATGCCTAAATCATTTCTGTCAGAAACAACACT
>NW_023217756.1:0-638 GCF_002007445.2 Ailuropoda melanoleuca | reverse complement strand
CTAACCCCTATATATTTATCTTTCAAGGCAAATTGGCTCACCGGAGATTTTACTGACTATGAATTTACCACTCTATCACAAAGCTAAAGTCAATATAAACATGTTGCATGTAAGTTACCTCCCCATTCTGAACCAATTAAGAAAGACTTGGATAGAATGAAAAATACAGCTCCTGCTTTACCGCTGCCACAGCTGAAGGGTCCACTTGGACTGGAGGCCACAGCCAGCCACTCCCCAACTTCCAGCAACTCGGCAAGGATCGGGAACAGAGGCTACCCCTGTTACACCTGCTCAAGACAAAGGTGAGGAGAAGGAGAAGAAGAGCAGTTTGACAGCCTCGTGTGGAGTATTTGCCTTCAACAAAACTTGTTCCATCCCTAGAAGGCCCAGCAGGTGAGATGCCCCCACTGGTGACAAGGAAGAACTACAAGCAACAGAGCGCCCACAGGAGCACATCTACTCTTACCCCCTCCAAGTCCCCTTGTAGGAGCGTAGGAGATGGAAAAACTTACACAGACTTAAGATAGTCTTCCTTTTTTAAAGCTACTCATTTGCAGATTTCTAGAGAAATATTTCACTAATTTAGATTTAAGAATATGAAGGTGTTTTATTATTTTTAAGAGTGTGTGTGTGTGTGT
>NW_023217755.1:8959-9211 GCF_002007445.2 Ailuropoda melanoleuca | reverse complement strand
CTGGACTCCAGGGGAAGGGTAGGAATAGCACATGAACAAAATGAAAAATTAATACAAGTCTACATTGAACAGAAACAAAAATAAAGAGATACCCCATGAGCTACTTCCCCAATTTTGTTCCAAGAATACTAGAACTGGATTTAAGTCACCAATTAAAAAAAAAAAAAGGACATATAGAAACTAATTGAAAGATCCCCCACTGAATTAGTTCTGTCAGATACCATCATGATAAGAGTAGTAACCCAATCCACA
>NW_023217754.1:0-638 GCF_002007445.2 Ailuropoda melanoleuca | reverse complement strand
GAAATCACTAGGATTGCTTCTAGGAGAGTAGCAGGAGAGGGGAGAACGGGTAGGCAGGAAACTTCAAAATTAGTGAGTTATACTATAAAAGCCATATTTTTCATAAGTAATGCTTGACATAGAATTAAATATATTGTTTGTTTGCTTGCCTTTGACAGGATTATAGTGAACATCATTCACAGCACTTCTGATTACCTTCCCAAAGTCTTGAGATTTTTGAATGTGGCTTTTGATAGCTCAGGTGATTGCTTAATTGCTGGGGACCATCAAGGAAATATCTACTTTTTTGACTTGTATGGAAACAGGTGAGCAGATACCTTTGATATATATCATATTTAACAAGTCATTTACTGCCAATTTTAGTTCTTCCTATTAATTATTCATTCAACAAGATTCATTAAGTTCTTACTATATTTCAGGTACCTTATAAAACACTGTCATAAGTGCTGATGGGAGAAAGTGGGAAAGCATAGAAAATATGGTTAGAATGTTTTTAGAGTATTCAAGTTCCAGTTTGCACAGTATCTCTAGTAGCTTGTTTTTCCTTAAATTAAAAAATTTACTATTGCTTGCTTACCAACATCTGGTATTTTATCAGGCAATTTAGAAAGAGAATAATTTCCTTTGTACATTATTGT
>NW_023217753.1:0-638 GCF_002007445.2 Ailuropoda melanoleuca | reverse complement strand
GACTGAAATTATTCCCTGCATATTCTCAGACCACAACGCTTTGAAATTGGAACTCAACCACAAGGAAAAATGTCGAAGAAACTCAAACAATTGGAGACTAAGAACCATCCTGCTCAGGAATGACTCGATAAACCAGGAAAACAATAATCAATTTAAACAATTTATGGAGACCAACGAGAATGAAAACACAACAGGTCAAAACCTATGGGATACTGCAAAGGCAGTCCTAAGGGGGAAATACATAGCCATCCAAACCTCACTCAAAGGAATAGAAAAATCTAAAATGCAGTTTCTATATTCTCACCTCAAGAAGATGGAACAGCAACAGAGGGACAGGTCTAATCCACGCACGAGGATTCAGTTGACCAAGATTAGGGCAGAAATGAATGAATTAAAAACCAGAAGTAAGGTAGAGCAGATCAACAGGACTAGAAGCTGGTTCTTTGAGAGAATAAATAAAATTGACAGACCACTGGCAAGAGATATCCAAAAGAACAGAGAAAGGACCCAAATTAGTAAAATTATGAATGAAAAAGGAGAGGTCACAACCAGTACCAATGAAATTGAAGGATTATTAGAAACTTTTATCAACAGCTTTATGCCAATAAATTTAGCAATCTGGAAGAGATGGAGGCCTT
>NW_023217752.1:0-638 GCF_002007445.2 Ailuropoda melanoleuca | reverse complement strand
GATTTTTATAAATTTATCTCTTATTCTGCCCATCTCCTGCCCTCTAAGAATTTTAGTCTTGATTATCTTGAGTTTTCTAAGTCACTTTTAGAATGTCCAATCATCTTGGAGACGTACACACAATATGAAGCATGATTTTACCTTTTCAGGTTTCATTACTAGGTATGCTGTTATTCTTTTTTTTTTAAGATTTATCTATGTATTTTGGGGGGGGCAGGCCAGAGGGAGAGAATCCTCAAGCAAACTCCCCACTGAGTGTGGAGCCCGATGCGGGGCTCCATCTCACGACCCATGAGGTCATGACTTGAGCTGAAATCAAGAGTTGGACACTTAACTGACTGAGCCACGCAGGCGTCCCGGTATGTTGTTATTTTGCTAAAGAGATCACATGGCAGCCATCACTCTCAGTTCTTTCTGTCATGTTTTGAGAGCGACATTTACCAACTAGTGTGGGCAAAGGGAAAGATGAGTACTAAGTAAGGAAGGATCTCATAACCAGGTGGCATAAGGAATAGATCTTAGAGTCAGGGGCATTTATACTGAGGACAGCGTTCGAAACTTAAATATTAAATGGGGCGCCTGGGTGGCACAGCGGTTAAGCGTCTGCCTTCGGCTCAGGGCGTGATCCCGGCGTTATG
>NW_023217751.1:0-638 GCF_002007445.2 Ailuropoda melanoleuca | reverse complement strand
GGGGGGGGCAGGTCATGGGCAAAATGGTGCCGGGGGATGAAGGCCATGGCTGTATTTTGCCAAGCATTTGGGAGTTTGCAAATACCCAGATGTTTTGAGTCATAAAGCTAGTTTAATGCCCCACAGCCACACTGAAGTTGGCCATTGTCTCCAGAACTTGGGGGTCCTGCAACCCCAGTCGGAGCTGTAGGTGCCTGAGATGAGTGTATCTGCATGGGATTTCTAGGTATCACGGGCTAATTTAATTTTACCATGAATTGTTATCATACCAAAAACATTACAGCTGGCGTATTGCAAAGAAAAATAATATTTTAAAATATATTGGTTTTCCTGAGGTGGCATGTCGATCAAATCCCTTCAACTGTTTCACAACCTACTAATTAGATTAAGTCAATTTAATGACTCAGGCATATAAAATGCCTTACCTTACCTCTCCCTCCTTCACTAATGCATACATAGACAGAGAATTAGGTGGGATAATTTTAAGGCCAGACCCATATAAGCTGGGAGATTCAAATTAAGGTTTAATTAACCTGCTTAGTACGAGAACCTCTGAACAGCGGGGAATTTTACACACTGTTACGTGTGATCTGTAATAACCAGGCACAACAGGCTTCTCCACAACCATCATGTGTACC
>NW_023217749.1:0-638 GCF_002007445.2 Ailuropoda melanoleuca | reverse complement strand
ATACATAACCCGATATAATGAAAATGTAGAGAGAATATCAATATATATGCCACATAGCAAAAGAAATAAAACACTACCAGCAGCATTAGAGTATCTTATTTATGTGTCCTTATATTGGCTCATTCATCAAACCCAAAGAAAATAATTCTTAAATTTTTGTTTGTTGTTCCTCTGCTTAGGGTCTATAAATAATATAGGTTGTCTAGTTTTGCATGTTTTTGAAGTTTCAATCCATGTAACTGTATGTGATATTTTGCAACTTACTCTTTCACTCAGCATTACACTCCTAAGAATCACATGACTTTGCACAGCTCCAGTTCATTTGTTTTTTATCAGTACTTAATAGTTCAGCCTATGAGTGTTCCATTATTCATTTTGCTATTTTTTGTGGACATTCCTTATTCTAGGCATTTTTGTATTATAGATGTTGTTATAGATATTTTGAGCCATATCTCCATGTATATTTGAACAAAAACTTCTTCAAGGACATTGAATGAGACAATTGCTTCAGTTTTATCTGATTACTTCAAATCACTTCCACATTGATTTTGTTCACCACATTGCCATCATAAAATCTAAGGTCCTCAGCTTCACTAATGCTTAGTGTGTCAAACACTTTAATTTTTATTTATGTTTAG
>NW_023217748.1:0-6026 GCF_002007445.2 Ailuropoda melanoleuca | reverse complement strand
GATCCCAGGACTCTGGGATCACGCCCTGAGCCGAAGGCAGATGCTTAACCACTGAGCCACCCAGGCGCCCCACCGGACAGTATTTTAAGTGCCAGGCAACAGTGATATTTAATCTTCACAGTAACCCTATCAGGTTGAATTATTAACACCCATTTTACATATGATGAAGCTAAAGCCGAGAGCATCACATTCCCATGGTTACCCAGCTAAGAGATGATGCAGTGAGAACTCAAACCACTAATCTGCTTCCAGATCCCAGTTCCTAACCAGTACACGCCCTGATGGGGAACAGATGTCATGTTCCCTTCATCAGACTCTGGCCCTTCTTTCCTTCCTACCTTGCCCAATGGTACCAAATTTTCTTCTTCACTTTTTAGTTCTGATATGAATCTTTCCCTGTATCTCAAGTTGGCATAAACATTTACTGGGATGGGTTTGGGTGGAAGAGGTGGTTATGCATTTGGAGCCCCAGCTAGCCAGTAAAACTATCTGTTAATAGGGGCTGCTGTCAGGAAACACAAATAGTTGATTCAAACGGCAGAGGTCTTAATCCCAGAATCCAGAATTGTGTGAATTCCTTTTATATATTATCCTTAAAGACTCTGTCAGTTGTTCCATATATATCACTATGCTTATTAAATAATGATCTTTTATTGCTTACTGTATAATTGCTACATATCTATTAGTAAGGCTCACTAAAGATCTGTTCTTTACTTTTCAATATCTTTTCTTTCATGTATTTTTTTTTGCTGGTGCCCAAGTAGAAAAATAAAGTTTGCACAGATTTTACATTTCATTTGTTCATTCACTAATTCACCAAATATGTTTTTAGCCCATCATGTGTAAGGAATCCATAAACAAGCTTATAAGCAAATGTATTTGGGATAATATTTCCAAATACTTTAACCAGTATGTTTTGATGCCCCATTAAATCATGATTCCATGTTGCCTCTACGTCCAAGACTGGGTCATGAAGCATATTGCCCTAAGGAAGGAAAGATTGGACACTAACTAGAACAAAGAGACCACGGACCACTTCTATGGCTCAAGACCAAGCTCCAGGCTTTCAATACCACCTGTCTACTGACCAGATGCCATCTTGTATTAGAATTCTAACCAGGTGTTTGGGCATAATGCTTTCAGAGATCATCTACTTCAACACATTTATTTTACCAGTGAGAAAATTGAAGCAAAGATAGATGAATGGAGATACTAAAAAAGTTAATGGCAGAACCAAACTTGACCCCAGAGCTCTACTTGGAACCAAACATTCTGAATGACTTTCTTTGTTACTTGGGGAAATGTCTAGATTGTCACCCATTCATTTTTGAAAATTTTAATACATTTTTATGGTCAAGAAAATAGTTTGCTTTGATAAAATCCACGTTTTGTTATTGCTGGGTGTTTCTCTCAAGAACAAAGGTGAAGATTGTGAGCCTGGCTGTGAATGTTCTCATCTGTTATACCAATGCATTGGAGGTGGCCAGGGGTGGCCAATTTGGAGCCGTTAAAACCAGCCTGTGCCTTGAATGGTAATCATTCTGGCTTCAGTTCTAATCTTAAAAAATGATTCAACATGGTCGTTGAGATGTCAGGCCATGAAAGAAAACACTCTTCACTTGTGATTTACTGAGTATTTAGGACAACTGATAATCCTCGGATTGGATCAGTGCGTGAACCCTGAGCCCAAGAGGACATTTCATGCCTTGTCTGTGTTGTTGCAGCTGTTCAGCAGCTTGCCCCGTTGACACAGTCACTGTTTGGTGTCAATATTTGCGGACCGGACAGTCTCCTTCTGCTAGATGGTCTGCTTTGTGGGGACTTAAACTCCTTTATATTAGTTCACTCAAGGATAATTAGATCTCCATTCAAAACTTGGATTACTCTGAAAGTAAATGAGAGTCCACATAGTATAAGAGGGAAAGAGAGCAATAGTTGGAAGTTGGATCATGGTGGCTGCTCTGGGGCCTTCTATGATCTGCTGAGGTCTACTGCATCTTACTTTCCTTCACTCATTCCACTGTGTTCTTCTTTCTGCATGATGTCAGTGATAGTCTGCCCTTTAAGTCTGGGTTAGCTGCTAAGAGGATAAAACATGGATTTTTTCCCCCCATTCATGGACATAAAGACCCTTAGAGATTAGTTTTTTCTTGAGGAGCTAGTATTAATGTCCTCAGAGACTTGAGACTCCTGGCAAGAATCTGAGTGGTGTTAGAAGGAGACTGATGCATATATTATGGAATAAGTTGGAACCATGTGGTTAGGAGATGATATTGAGACACTGTGGTTGTCGTCATGGTGTCCGTTTTATGAGCCATGTGGAGGAGACATCCCATGGTGACAGTGATCCCATGGTGACAAGGACCACAGGAATGAGCAGTCAATAGGGAGGGAGACCTGGAAGGTACAATCTACTCTTTGTGTATGTACATTTGCGAAATGAAGTTAATTCAAATATTTTCCATTTTACAAATATTTTCTCTGATTAAAAAATGTGTGGTTGCTGTTGAAAATGTACACAGAGGAAATTATAGAGGGAAAAATTAAAATGACTTCAGGTTGCAACACCTGGAGATAGGAAGACTTTAATGATATTGGCAAATGGCTTTTCTGAAAAGTTTTTCCAGTTACATTTCCATTGACTGGTGGAATATGAATGCTCATCTCAGTATATCAATATTGGCATTAACCATTAAGTTTAAAAAATTGGCAGGCAAATCATTGTTTTAAATATTATTTGTTATTAATATAATTATTGGAAATTTGTATATTTTCCAGTTATGAATGGTTTATTTACACTTTTGACTTTTTAATTCACTTATCTATTCTTACTGATTTGTAAGGCCACTTTATGCGCTTGGTACATTAACTATTACATGTCATTGTTATTGAAAATACTACGCCCTTATTCTTTGCCTTTACTTTTTTTATAGTTCTATTTTTTCCCAAAGGGTTGCTGAAGTATAATTAACATACAAGAAACCGCACATATTTAAGGTATACCATCACCACAGTTAAGATGATCGACATATCCATCATTCCTAGGCATTCCTTGTGCCCCTTGCAATTCCTCTCTTGATTCCTTCTCCCTGTTCCCACTAACCTCTGATCTGCCCTGTATCACTATATCTTGGTTTGCACTATCTCAAATCTTATAAAAATGGAGTCATAAAACATGTCCTTCCTCCCCCTACCCCCAGCTTCTTGGACTCAGAATAATTATTTGAAATTCATCTATAGCTCTATGTTTGTATCAATATTGCATTTTTTATTGCTGAGTAGTATTTCATTATATGGTTACTTAGACCACAGTTTGTTTTTTTCAACTATGGATGTACATGAGGATTGCTTCCTGTTTGTTGCTATTACAAATAAAGCTGCTATGAACATTCCTGTTCAAGTCTTTGTGTGAACATAGACTTTCATTTCTCTTAAGTAAATCCCTTGGTACAGAATGACGGTGTCACATGGTGGGTGCAGGTGTAATGTTTTAAGAATCCGCCAAACTGTTTTCCAAAGTGGCTGTAACATTTTACATTCCCACCAGCAATGTGGGAGAGTTCCAGTTACTACCACCACTTGCTATGGGCAGCCTTTTAAACTTTAGCGATTCTAGTGAGTGTGTGGTGATATCTCATTGTGATTTTGATTTGCTTTTCCCCAATAACTAATGTTGCTGAACATCTTTTCATGGCTTTATTGGTTCTTATATCTTCCTTGGTGAAATGTCTGTTAAGATGATTTGTCCATTTTTTTTGTTCTATGATTGAATTTTTCAGAGTCCTTATGTATTTTAGATAAAGTCCCTTTGTCGTACATATTTTGCAAATATTTTCTCTCCAATGTGTGGTTGCCCTTTATTTTGTAACATGTTTTTTGAAGAGTGTAAGTTTTAAATTTTGATGAAATCAGATTGATTTCTTTTTTAATAATCTGTGCTTTCTGTGTCTTATTTTAGAAATCTTTTATAAACCCATGGTGACTACAGTTTTCATCTATGGTTTATTATACATGTATTACAGAACATGATCCATTTGAGTAATTTTTGTTTATAGTATGAAGTAAGTATCAAGTTTTATTTATTTTTCCACTTGTATATCCAATATTTCTACTATCGTTTGTTGAAAAGTTTTCCTTTTACCCACTGAAGATTTCCTTTTTCCCCATTGTATAAGGATACCAATCATACTGGAGTTAGGAGCCACTCTATTCCATATTAACTCATTTTAACATAACTAATTGCATCTTCAAAGGCCCTATATCCAAATAAGGTTAAAATCTGAGGTTTTGGGTAGACTTGACTTTAACTCAGTACCAAAATATTTGAGTACTTTTGCTGAAAATCATTTGACACATATGTGACTTACACTCTGTGATTGCACTCCTTGCATTACACTTCAAAACTCCTTGCTTAATTTGAGGTCAGTTTAAATATTAACCTCTGTTTTATTTGCTTTTGTTAAATGATTTCACCTTAAAATCTGGAGTAAATTTTGGAATAGGTTATATGGTTGCACTGTAAGGTTTTTTCCCCCCAAATAATCAATTTCCTTCCTTTCTTAGTATTTGTTTTGTATTTTAAATTCTAAAGATATATACATAATTTCACATAAATGCATACACGTGATCCCATATACTTTAAAAATAGCCATTTTCCACTTGTGGGATAATTCATCTCATACCCTCTTTGTTGCTTCCTTTAAGTTTTTATAAGCATATATATGAGTGACTTTGTTCTATTACTTTTTTTGAGATTTGTGTTAGTGCTAATCATAATGTTATAATTAGCTTTAATAATTATTAAAGAATATCTCTCATCACTTTCATTTCTCTTGCATATTCTTCATGATAAACTTCAAAGTAATTTCAAAACTTTTAAAATCCTTTGCAGTTGCTACTGGACTAGCATTGTATCAAAGCATAACTTTAAGGAGACCTGTCACTTTTTCAATTTTAGTTATGCCATGGAGAAATATGCCTTATTTTATGTAAGTCTTTTCTATTTTTCATTAAAGCTTTATCATGTGGGTTTCTAGCACACATTTCTTATTAGCATCATTCCTGGATATTTTCTACTTATTGCCTTCTATTATATATGGAGTCTTTATTTTTCTTATTATATTTTTCTAACCAGTTTCTGCTTATACATAAGGACATAAATACTTTTGGAAAATTTATATTTAATCTGGTTGTTTACTAAAACTACTTGTATTAATTCTGTAATTTAAAAAAATTACTTTTATTCCCTTTTGGCCTCCAAAATTTAAACTCTATATATTTTTTTAAAATTTTTGTCCCTTTGGTGATTATTTTCTGATGGTTGGATTAATCTCCTTTTCAGAACTGCAATTTGAAGGCAGGACACTCTCCCAGCATCTGGAGAGTGTTATTCTACTGGTCCGATATCCTCCTAACTTTGCTGCTTTTGTTCCCTGAAATTCTCAACATCGGTGGTGCATTAAAATGTACGATTTCCAGTAAGCAGTACTGCTGGGGCTCTTGTGTCCTGGTCTGTATCTCCTTTCAGATATCATACTTTAATACAATGTCCCAATACCAGTTTCTATGCCTGATCTGTTTCACTGAGAACTGCTCTGCCCAGTCACATGGAGGAGAACTGGTATGGGTAGAATTATGGCTACCTTAGAAAGTAGCAATTAAACAGTAGAGGAGACTGCTCAGCTTTCAGCTTATTTCAGATTTATAAGCAGAGAAAGCAGATAATGGGAGAAGCAGGAATGGTTTTCCTCCCAATTTTAGGAGGGTGGCTTCGTTCATTTGCTAACATTTCCATATGCTTTGCAGATCATAAAAATCTTTCCTAGATTTTTGCAACAAATTGATGGCCACTTCTGACTTTGAAATGGTTGGAAGTTCTCAAGTTCTTCTCCTATACATAGGTATTTCAGTGGAAAGCTGATGGAACTTGCTTCTTGGGCTATAAGCCAGATGACATTCTTTTTTTTTAATTTTTTTAAATTTTTTTAAAGATTTTATTTATTTATTCGACAGAGATAGAGACAGCC
>NW_023217747.1:0-638 GCF_002007445.2 Ailuropoda melanoleuca | reverse complement strand
GGGGGGGGGAGCCGCTGCAATCGGGCACTGGGAAGCAGTAGGCACCTGCACTGGGGAGCCAGCCAGACTACCGGACCAGCACCCGTGAGAAAGCAGACTGAGACCGTGAGCCAGGGAACGCGCGTGTGACCAAACTGAAAACCGGAACTCCGGAGCGCACACTCTAACTAGACTGAAACCAAGAGCTTGGTAGCATGTACGAGACCTGACTGAAAACAGGAGCTCCGGAGCACTCACTGGAACCAGACTGATACTGGGAGCTCAGGAGCACACATGCTACCTGAAAACCGGCACTCTAGAGCGCGTGCGAACCACACTGAAACAGGGAGCTCAGAAGCGCGCACGGGAACTGGGGGCGGCTGGTGGTGTTAGAAGCACAAAGGACAGAGATGTGCCTGCCCTAGAAGTGAGGGCTGAGAGAGGGGCTGTGGGGCACACAAGCCGGGACACTGCAGGGCTTTTAGCAACACCGACAGAAACAGAGTAAAAGTGGCCAAGAGATCTCAGTGGAGAGCGGACTGTGATTTCTCTGTTCTGAGACAGAGGCTAGGGTATGGCCACTGCTGCTCAGAAGAGTCACAGAAAACCTCCAGGGAAAGCTGCCAGAGAACAAAAGCCCAGAAATTCCGGTTCACATT
>NW_023217746.1:0-638 GCF_002007445.2 Ailuropoda melanoleuca | reverse complement strand
AGAGACAAGGACTACGAAATAGTTTTCGTAACCTAGTCAGTGGAATTGGGCTATGAGGATAATTATAACTAGAGTGAGAAAGAAGGGATGGATTACAGTTAAGTAGTCGAATTGATAGGAATTCTTGATTAACTAGATATGATTATTGAGGGAAAGTAAGGACTCCAGGATTACGTCTGGGTTTCTGTTGGTGGTGCCAATTACTGAAATAAGCACAGAGAGGAAAGTTTGGGGGTGGAGAATGAGGAGTTCAGAGTAAATGGAAATGGCTCTGTTACCTCCAAGTGGTAATGTCCAGTAGGGAATTTGTTGTAAAAACTTAACAGTGTATACCCATCTCACGTGCATGATATTATCTGATTTCCAGAGTCCTCGGAAGTAGGACTGACATGACATTTTAGGAACTAAACTGAAATCCAGACAGATGAGATACCCATCCATGTTTGCCCAGAAAGTAAAGGGGATGGGCAGGAAAGAAGCTTTGACCCTTATTTCTTGTCTAAAGCTCTTTGCTCTGTGGCTTATGATCTTCCAGAAGGCATTACGCAAGAGCTTGCAGAATGGGTGAATTTTAATTCTTTTTTTTTTAAGATTTTATTTATTTATTTGACAGAGATAGAGACAGCCAGCGAGAGAGG
>NW_023217745.1:0-638 GCF_002007445.2 Ailuropoda melanoleuca | reverse complement strand
TCTGCAACATAGTGATTTGACAACTCTATACCTCATGCAATAATCACAAGTGTAGCTACTATATGTCACCATATAATGCTGTTATAATACCATTAACTATATTCCTTATGCTGTCCCTTTCATCCCCATGACATTCATTCCAGAACTTAAGCCGGTACTTCCCACTACCTTTCACCCATTTTTTGCCTCTCCCCCAACTCTCTTCTTTTCTGGCAACCACTAGTTTATTCTCTGAATTTATTGGTCTGTTTCTGATTTTGTTGTTGTTTTGTTTGTTTTGGTTTTAGAATCCACATATAAGTGACATCATATGGTATTTGTGTTTCTCTGACCAACTTATTTTGCTTAGCATAATACTCTCTAGCTCTTTCCATGTCATTGCAGAGGGTAAGATTTCATTCTTTTTTTTATGACTGAGTAGTATTTCATTATATATATGTATATACAACATATATGCATATAACCATATTATATATGCCACATCTTCTTTATCCATTATCAGTTGATAGACACTTGGGCTGTTTCTGTAATTTGGCTATTGTACGTAATGCTGGTATAAACATCAAGGTACCTGTATTTTTTTTTTTTTTGAACTAATGTTTTTTTTTTTCTTTGGGTAAATATCCAATAGTAGAATT
>NW_023217744.1:0-638 GCF_002007445.2 Ailuropoda melanoleuca | reverse complement strand
GGGAGGGAGGAAGGGAGGGAGGGAGGGAGGGAAGGAAGGAAGGAAAGGGAAGAAGGAAGAAACAGGCCACAGTGAGAAAGAGGCTGCTAGACTAGGGTGACCAAACATCCCAGTTTGTCCAGGACTGGGAGAGGTCCTGAAACAAAGGGTTTTCGGTGCTGAGACCAGTAACATTCTAATTGGTCACCTGCACTCACTTAGCCAAGTTTACGTCTCTGATGCGGGGACTAGGCTGCTAGCTCCCAGGAATGCCTCCAGCTCACTCTCTCTGCGTTTCACACAGCCTCCCACAAAGTCTGTCTGGGGGAGGACGCAGAAAGGTGGGTTGCAAGATAGTGTGTTTGCGCAGCGTGTAGTTGGCCAAGTGGCCACACCAGACGTGCTGATTGATGGAGCCCGTTGGGATGGTGGGGAGGCTGCACGGTGGGCCACGGAACTGTGTCCCGGCTCCGCAGTCTGAGCCGTGGATGAGCACGTGGAAGGCCGGGGACTCTCGAAGGGGCACGTACTAGGGAGGAAAGCTAACATGCTCAACAACTGGGCCGGGTTTTGAAATCGGCTCGATAGATGGAAATGACAGGCCCTATGTAACAACTTAAAATGTAAAGGGAAAGAAATATTGCTTTCTATTTAGGATT
>NW_023217743.1:2652-3053 GCF_002007445.2 Ailuropoda melanoleuca | reverse complement strand
CTGAAGCCCTCAGTTTGTTTCTCAGAGTCCATAGTCTCTCATGCTTAATTCCCCCTTCTGATTACCCCCCCCTTTCTTTATCCCTTTCTTCTCCTACTGATCTTCCTAGTTCTTATTTTTCCATAAATGACAGAAACCATATGATAATTGTCTTTCACTGCTTGACTTATTAAACTTAGCATTATCTGCTCCAGTGCTGTCCATGTTGCAGCAAATGTTGAGAAATCATTCTTTTTGATAGCTGAGTAATATTCCATTGTATATATGGACCACAGCTTCTTAATCCAGTCATCTGTTGAAGGGCATCTCGGCTCCTTCCACAATTTAGCTATTGTGGACAATGCTGCTATGAACATTAGGGTGCATATGGCCCTTCTCTTCACTACGTCTGTATCTTTGGG
>NW_023217743.1:0-2394 GCF_002007445.2 Ailuropoda melanoleuca | reverse complement strand
TTTCATGTGTCTCTTAGCCATTTGTATGTCCTCATTGGAAAAGTGTCTGTTCATATCTTCTGCCCATTTTATGATTTGTCTATTTGTTTCTCACATATTGAGTTTGAGAAGTTCTTTGTAGATCTTGGATACCAGTCTTTTATCTGTACCATCATGTGCAAATATATTCTCCCATTCTCGGGGCTGTCTCTTAGTTTTTTTGACTGTTTCCTTGGCTGTGCAGAAGCTTTTTATCTTGATGAAGTCCCACAAGTTCATTTTATCTTTTGTTTCTCTTGCCTTTGGAGATGTGTCATAAAAAAGTTGCTTTGGCCAATGTCGTAGAGGTTGCTGCCTATGTTCTCCTCTAGGATTTTGGTGGATCCCTGTCTCACATCAAGGTCTTTCATCCATTTAGAGTTTATCTTTGTGTATGGTGTGAGAGAGTGGTCAAGTTTCATTCTTTTGCATGTAGCTGTCCAATTTTCCCAGCACCATTTATTGAAGAGACTGTCTTTTTTCCACCGGATGTTTTTTCCTGCTTTATCAAAGATTAGTTGCCCAAAGAGCCGAGGGTCCATTTCTGGGTTCTCTATTCTGTTCCATTGGTCGATGTGTCTGTTTTTGTGCCAGTACCATGCTGTCTTTGTGATNCTGTCTTTGTGATCACAACTTTGTAGTACAGCTTGAAATCCGGCATTGTGATGCCCCAGCTTTGTTTTTCCTTTTCAACAATTCCTTGGCATTTTGGGACCTTTTCTGGTTCCACACAAATTTAAGGGCTTTTATTCCAGTTCTTTCAAAAATGTCATTGGTATTTTGATTGGGATAGCGTTGAAACTGTAGATTGCTCTGGGTAGCATGGACATTTTAAATATGTTAATTCTTCCAATCCATGAGCATGGAATATTTTTCCATCTTTTTGTGTCTTCTTCAATGTCCTTCAAGAGTGATTTGTAGTTTCTAGAATATGGATCCTTTACGTCTCTGGTTAAGTTAATTCCAAGGTAACGTATGGTTTTTGGTGCTATTTTAAATGGGTGGATTCCCTAATTTCTCTTTCTTCATTCTCATTGTTCGTGTATAGAAATGCAACTGATTTCTGGGCATTGATTTTGTATCCCACCACGTTACTGAATTGCTCTATAACTTCTAGTAGTTTGGGAGTGGATTCTTTTGGGTTTTCCATATACAGTATCATGTCATCTGCGAAGAGAAACAGTTTGATGTCTTCTTTGCCAAACTGGATAACTTTTATCCCTTTTTGTCTTCTGATTGCTGTTGCAAGGACTTCTAGTACTATGTTGAATAATAATGGTGAGATTGGACATCCTTGTAATGTTCCTGATCTTAAGGCAAAGGCTTCCAGCTTTTCCCCACTGAGAATGATAGTTGCTGTAGGCTTTTCATAGATGGTTTTTATGAGATTGGGGAATGTACCCTCTTTCCCTACACTCTGGAGGGTTTTAATCAGGAAAGGATGCTGTAGTTTGTCAAATGTTTTCTCTGCATATATTGAGAGAATCATGATTTTTGGTGGGTTTTTTTTTTCTGATAAAGTCTATGACACTGATAGATTTGCTAATGTTGAACCACCCCTGCATCACAGGGATGAATCCCACTTGGTCATGATGGATAATCCTTTTAATGTACTGTTGGATTCTATTAGCAAGGATCTTGTTGAGGATTTTGGCATCCATATTCATTAGAGAAATCGGTCTGTAATTCTCCTTTTTGAGGGGGTCTNGGGGTCTTTGCCTGCTTTGGGGATCAAGGTAATATTGGCCTCATAGAATGATTTTGGTAGCTTTCCTTCTGTTTCCATTTTTTGAAATAGCTTTAGGAACATCGGTATTATTTCTTCTTTGAATGTTTGGTAGAATTCCCCAGGGAACCTGTCTCGTCCTGGAGTTTTGTTTTTGGAAGGTTTTTTCTTAATATTTTTTTTTATATTGTGTTAGTCATCATACAGTACATCCCTGGTTTTTGATGTAAAGTTCGATGATTCATTAGTTGCGTAAAATACCCAGTGCACTATGCAATACATGCCCTCCTTACTACCATCACCAGCCTATCCCATTCCCCCACCCCCNCACCAGCCTATCCCATTCCCCCACCCCCTCCCTTCTGAAGCCCTCAGTTTGTTTCTCAGAGTCCATAGTCTCTCATGCTCCATTCCCCCTTCTGTTTACCCCCCCTTTCTTTATCCCTTTCTTCTCCTACCAATCTTCCTAGTTCTTATGTTCCATCGGTGAGAGAAAGCATATGATAATTGTCTTGCTCGGCTTGACTTATTTCACTTAGGATTATCTCCTCCAGTGCTGTCCATGTTGCAGCAAGTTTTGAGAAATCATTCCTTTTGATAGCTGAATAATATTCCATTTTATATATGGAGCACAACTCCTGTTTTTTTTT
>NW_023217742.1:0-638 GCF_002007445.2 Ailuropoda melanoleuca | reverse complement strand
CGCATGAGGTCCATCTCTCTCCTTCTTTACCCCAAGTCACTACTTGCCTCTTTAAAGTATAGATTGGCTTGATCTGTTTTTATGCATCATATATGATGTTTTGTTATATATAGGGCATATATTCTTCTGTTGACTTATTTTGCTCAAAATTATTTTGGGGAAATTTACCCTTTGTGTAGTTGTAAATCATTTATTCTCATTATTGTATAAAGTTTTATTGTATGAATACATCATAATTTACTTATGCTTGCTACTGTTGGTGGCATTTGGTTATTTTCTAACTTTTGGCTTTTACTAGTAGTGGTGCAATAAATCTTCTAGCAAATGACTTGGGGTGAACATATGTACACATTTCTGTTGGAAACAGAACCAGGAATAAAACTGCTTGGTTATAGAAATAAATGTTTTCAACTGCCAGTTTTTCAAAGTAATTTTAGCAATTTACACTGGTGCCAGCCATATTTGAGAAATTCCGTTGCTCTATTTCCTTATCAAAAATAGACATTGTGGGGGCACCTGGGTGGTGCAGGTGTTAAGTGCCAGCCTTGGGCTCAGGGCGTGATCCCAGCGTTCTGGGATCGAGCCCCACATCAGGCGCCTCCGCTATGAGCCTGCTTCTTCCTCTCCCACTCCCCCTG
>NW_023217741.1:0-638 GCF_002007445.2 Ailuropoda melanoleuca | reverse complement strand
AAAGATAATGGGCACATCACCCCCATCTTAAAAGCCCAATATGCTGCTGTCAACATGAGTGGATTTATTCCTCACTAAAATGAAAGTTTCACATAACTTCACCAACATCCTAGGGTCTGATTCCATGTTTAGCTCTCGACTTAGTTTTCATGCTAAGCAAAAGGGTATTTTTCTTGATAAGGCTAAGGAGCTGACCTGACCATTAAGAAAGAAGAAAAGAGGAGCTGAAAATATCGGCCCTACTTAAAGCTTCTAATTTCCTCGTTATTATTAATATTGGTGCTGATGAGAGCAAACACTGATGAGCACTTGCTGTATGCCAGGCGCTGTTGAATCATGCTGCCCGAGTGAAGTTCTGATAAAATGAGTGAAAAGTTTAAGCTCTGCAGAGGCTGCTTTCGAATCGTTTCCAGATTCCGTTATCCAGGTTGCTGAGCATGGGAGGTAGGAGTCCGGGGCTGTGCTTTACTGCAGCACAGGCGCAATCGAGGAGAACCTCTGGGGCCCATGTTTCTTCTAAGACGATTTTTATCCCACTTTGTCCCCAACTCTTCTCAAGGTTAACAAAATACCCTGGCCACTTCTATTTCTTTGAGCCGCCAGATATGGTTACAAAATGAAGAAATGCCAATAGGGTT
>NW_023217739.1:0-638 GCF_002007445.2 Ailuropoda melanoleuca | reverse complement strand
AATGGATGTGAACAGGTTGACAAACATCTTTTCCTATCTTTTGCTCTATGTGGGTTTCAGTGTTTGTAACCCAAACGGTATACTAAACACAACACTGCATCTTCTTTTCAGGTTTTGTAAAAGCATGCACTTGACGGCAGAGCCTGTCTGCTGTTAGCACAGAAACCTAGTGAGGGTGTCCTACTGGAGGCAACATCTACGCCATTACAGCTGCAGAACACAGCGGTTGAAAAAGGGGGAGGCTGAGAGCGTGCATTTTACCCCTCAGGGGATAGTTGACATGGCTGGAGGCATTTTTTGTTGTCCTACCTTTTGGTGTCTAGGGGGTAGAGGGCAGGGATTGCTGTGAAACATTCTTCAGTGCACAGGACAGCGTCCTCTCCTCACAGGCAAAGAATCATCCCACCCAAAATGTCCATGGTGTCAGGATTGAAAAACTCTAGAATGGAGGAACTTTGAGGACGCTGACCCCAAAAGGGTAAAGGAGGGGTTTGGTCTCATGCTTGTGGGGAATCCTGCTGGGAAAGAATATAGAACCATACATCTTTTCTACACAATGTGTTTCCCATTTATAATGTACTTTCCTATTTATAATGTGCTCTCTTATTATTATGGGTTATATGTTTATGACCCCCCCC
>NW_023217738.1:0-638 GCF_002007445.2 Ailuropoda melanoleuca | reverse complement strand
CACACACACACACACACACACACGCTCTCTCTCTAATAAATAAATCTTAAAAAAAAAAAGGTAAAGGAAAATTTTTACCTCCCCTATGGTACGTTCAGAGAAAGAAGTGCTTTTTTCTTTTTAAAAAAATTCGTATCATAGACCCTTTTAAAAAATTGAGTGTTGACACAGAGTGTGACATTAGCATCAGGTGTACAACTTAGTGATTTGACAAGTTTATATGTTATGCTATGTTCACCACAATTGTAGCTACCATCTGTCCCATTACAGACAGATTATAATAGCTATTATAATATCACTGACTGTATTCTTCATGCCATGCCTTTTATTCCCATGACTTACTCATTTATGGACCTCCTTTTTTTTAGAGGTGGGAGGGGCAGAGAAAGGGAGAGAGAGAATCTTAAACAGGCTCCACACACAGCGAGGAGTCCCAAGCAGGGCTCAGCCTCACAACCCTGAGATCATGACCTGAGCCAAAATCAGGAGTCAGACCCTTAACTGAGCCACCCAGGAGCCCCTGTGGGTCTCTTTTTAACTAGGCTTAGGCACTTGGGAAATGCAAGTTATATTTATTTATTTATTTATTTATTTATTTATTTATTTATTTTATTTATTTTTTTTTAAAGATTTTATTT
>NW_023217737.1:15113-15380 GCF_002007445.2 Ailuropoda melanoleuca | reverse complement strand
TTGAAGCAAGGAATGTATATTTCCTTATAAATGGTTGGACTTCATAACTGTTCTGTGAATTAATAAATGAAATGATGGGGCGCCTGGGTGGCTTAGTCATTAAGCCTCTGCCTTCGGCTCAGGGAGTGATGCCGGGGTTGTGGTATCAAGCCCCGCATTAGGCTCCTCCACAGGAACCCTGCTTCTTCCTCTCCCACTCCCCCTGCTTGTGTTCCTTCTCTCACTGGCTCTCTCTCTCTCTGTCAAATAAATAAATAAATAAATCTT
>NW_023217737.1:13832-14981 GCF_002007445.2 Ailuropoda melanoleuca | reverse complement strand
TAAGCATCTGCCTTCAGCTCAGGTCATGATCTCAGGGTCCTGGGATCCAGCCCCAAGTCCGGCTCCCTGCTCAGTGAGGAGCCTGCTTCTCCCTCTGCCTGCAGTTCCCCCTGCTTGTGCTCATGCTCTCTCTCTCTCAAATAAATAAATAAATAAATAAATAAATAAAATCTTTTTAAAAATGGCTTTTTAATGGCCATTTTAACTGGATTTTTTAAAGTAGTGATCTTCCTTTGAGTATAAAGGAAGCAAGGAAAGATGAAAATGAAAAATGGACATCAGAAGAATCTCTGATTACACCATGCTTTGAGAAGTTTGACTCCCCAACTTATTGTCCACTAAAAGTGAATGATGACAACCCTTTAAGTGAAATGTATCAGGATGAAGGAAGGTAAAATGTATAAATTATTTCCCTGTGAAGGAATTCTAGCAGTGATTACTTTTTAAGGAAATAAAACACTGTAGTGTCGGTACAGGCTAAGGCAAGAAATACTCAAGTATATCAGACACACTGCTTGATAGGTTAAGATGAGGACAAGTGACTTTGCCAAGGAGCAGTTTCAGTAGTCACCATGGAAGCTGGACTGTAATGAATAAGTATAAACACCCCTTAGAGTATTTTTACGGAGAAAGGTAACAGAGAAATGGATGATAACTGAAAAAGAATGTGGAATTCGAGGGGATTTTCTTTCTTTCTTTATTTTAAGATGGGAGCTTTTAGAGTATGTTTGTATGCGGCTGGAAATGATCCAATAGAGATAGACATGGTTATTTAATTTAATTTTGTTGACATTTCCAAATGTTAGAAAGCTTATTGATTGTATTACATTATCTTTTAAAGATTATAGTAATTGTCCTTAGTACTCCTATTCATGTAGTTTTGGGGAAGAAGTTGTTTATTCAGAACAGGTTCCACAGTGAAGTATTCTCATATAATTGAATGTGCAGATACTATCATTCATAGATTTAAAAAAATACATATAATAGTAAATATACAAACACTTAGGCCATTCTGAATAGAACTAATCATTCCTTGATGATTTCAGATATTCGGTGCCTTTGACAGTATCATGAATAGCTATGATTTTGTTAGGGACTTTGAAGTATCTGTTTATATTAATTTAATGTTTGTTTAGATCTGGGGAAAGG
>NW_023217737.1:6924-7427 GCF_002007445.2 Ailuropoda melanoleuca | reverse complement strand
CTAAGACAGTGTTTTCCAGGGGCTCCCAGATGTGGCTGAGAGGAAGGGGCTGGAGCCAATTTATGGGCTATTGCTAGTTCCACAGCTGGGACTGTAGTGAGTGTGCCTGCTATCCGATGCATGGTAGGCAAGACTTTTCCTAGGTCCCTTGGTATATGGTGCTTGATTCCACAGCTCCTACAAAGAGGTGCATAGTAGTTTTGTCCCCACAAATGATGTTGTGTTATAATTATATATTTATCTGTCTTTGAAGCAAGGAATGTATATTTCCTTATAAATGGTTGGACTTCATAACTGTTCTGTGAAATAATAAATGAATTGATGGGGCGCCTGGGTGGCTTAGTCGTTAAGCCTCTGCCTTTGGCTCAGGGTGTGATCCCGGGGTTGTGGTATCAAGCCCGCATTACGCTCCTCCACCGGAAGCCTGCTTCTTCCTCTCCCACTCCCCCTGCTTGTGTTCCCTCTCTCACTGGCTGTCTCTCTCTGTCATATAAATAAATAAA
>NW_023217737.1:0-6816 GCF_002007445.2 Ailuropoda melanoleuca | reverse complement strand
GTGGGTAGCTCAGTCTGAGATTAAGTGTCTGCCTTCGGCTCAGGTCATGATCTCAGGGTCCTGGGATTGAGCCCCAAGTCAGGCTCTGTGCTCGGTGGGGAGTCTGCTTCTCCCTCTGCCTGTCGTTCCCCCTGCTTGTGCTCATGCTCTTTCTCTCTCTTAAATAAATAAATAAATAAATAAATTAATTAATTAATTAAAAAAATCTTTTTTAAAAAATGGCTTTTTAATGGCTATTTTAACTGGATTTTTTAAAGTAGTGATCTTCCTTTGTGTATAAAGGAAGCAAGGAAAGATGAAAATGAAAAATGGACATCAGAAGAATCTCTGATTACACCACGCTTTGAGAAGTTTGACTCCCCAACTTATTGTCCACTAAAAGTGAATGATGACAACCCTTTAAGTGAAATGTATCAGGATGAAGGAAGGTAAAATGTATAAATTATTTTCCTGTGAAGGAATTCTAGCAGTGATTACTTTTTAAGGAAATAAAACACTGTAGTGTCGGTACAGGCTAAGGCAAGAAATACTCAAGTATATCAGACACACTGCTTGATAGGTTAAGATGAGGACAAGTGACTTTGCCAAGGAGCAGTTTCAGTAGTCACCATGGAAGCTGCACTGTAATGAATAAGTATAAACACTCCTTAGAGAACTTTTATGGGGAAAGGTAACAGAGAAATGGATGATGACTGAAAAAGAATGTGGAATTCAAGGGGATTTTCTTTCTTTTTTTATTTTAAGATGGGAGCTTTTAGAGTATGTTTGTATGGGGCTGGAAATGATCCAATAGAGATAGACATGGTTATTTAATTTAATTTTGTTGACATTTCCAAATGTTAGAAAGCTTATTGATTGTATTACATTGTCTTTTAAAGATTATAGTAATTGTCTTTAGTACTCCTATTCATGTAATTTTGGGGCAAGAAGTTGTTTATTCAGAACTGGTTCCACAGTGAAGTATTCTCATATAATCGAATGTGCAGATATTTTCATTAGTAGATTTAAAAATACATATAATAGTAAATATACAAACACTTAGGCCATTCTGAATAGAACTAATCATTCCTTGATGATTTCAGATATTCGGTGCCTTTGACAGTATCATGAATAGCTATGATTTTGTTAGGGACTTTGAAGTATCTGTTTATATTAATTTAATGTTTCTTTAGATCTGGGGAAAGGAGAAAGATTTAGGAAGACCTAATGATATGCCACCTATAACAAAAAATGCACTTTAACACAAGTTTATTTATTTACTTTCTAAAATTGAATTTCAGTGTAACTTTTCAAGAAATATAAAAATTAAAATATTTTATATTTTTTTCCTTTTTTTTTTGATTTTATTTATTTATTTATTTGATAGAGAGAGAGAGACAGCCAGCGAGAGAGGGAATACAGGCATGGGGAGTGGGAAAGGAAGAAGCAGGCTCCCAGCAGAGGAGTCTGATGTGGGGCTCAATCGCAGGACTCTGGGATCACGCCCTGAGCCGAAGGCAGATGCTTAATGACTGAGCCACCCAGGCGCCCCTAGGTCTTCCTTTTTCATCCATTTTGAGAATATGCCTTTTAATTGAAGCTTTTAGACCATTTTCATTTCATGTGATTGTTAATGTAGTTGATTTGAATCTGTCCGCATGTTGTTTGACTTCCATTTGTCCTTTCTGCTGTTTCTTTCCATTCACTTCTTTTTCTGCTTTCTTTTAGATTAATCAAGTAATTTCTATGATTTAGTTTTATGTACGTGTGTGTGTGTGTATGTGTATGTATGTATTTTGCTTACTCACTATAACTCTTTAGTTTTGCTATTTTAGTGATTAGGGTTTAAAGTATATGATTTAAGCATCACAATCCACCTTCAAGTAATGTTTTACCACATCATATGCAGTTTAAGAAAATTATAATAGTTAACTTCCAGTTCTCTCCTAGTCAGATCCTTCTGGATCTGTGAGAGTATAGTTTTCATAAGTTTAGATAGGTTTTGGTCATTTTTCTTTTTTTTTTTGTAAGATTTTATTCATTTATTTGCGGGAGAGAAACTGCACAAGCAAGGGAAGGGGCAGAAAGAGAGGGAGATTTGCCACTAAGTAGGGAGCCCGATATGGGGCTTGATCCCAGGACCCTGAGATCATGGCCTGAGCTGAAGGCAGACAGACACACACCAACTAAGCCACCGAGGTGCCCCAGTCATTTTTTGTTCAAATATTTTTTTCTGGTTCCTTTCCTCTGCCTCTTTGAGGAATTGTAGATTAGCCACTTGAAGTTTTCTCACAGTTTTCTGATGTCAATTTCAGTCTTTTATTTTGTGATGTCTAATACGTGTTTATTCCTATCCAGTGTATTTTTCATATCTGACATAATTTACATCTCTGTAAGTTGTATTTGGTTTTTTAAAAATAGCTTCTATGCCTCTACTTACCTTTTTATGCTTTCTTTTGAGATATAGCTAAGTTGATTACAAGCAGTTTAACCCTTTCCAGTCCTATTCTTATGAATTGTTAGGTGAATCCAGAGTAGTGCTCAGCCTAGAGCTCATTGTTCCCCACCACTGAGGCAAGACCTACTACTGTATTCATTGTGCTACAGGCTATGAGTTTTCCCAGCATGGCTAATGGGAATCGATACTATCCCTGGTGCTGTGTGAGCACCAGCAGAGCCCTCTGCAGATCTCTAGAGTTCTTTCTTTGTTCTGCTTTCTTCTCTCCAGTGTTTTGACCTCTGATCTCTATCTGCCTTGGTTTCACCGGATTCTCAGTTTCGTCAACTCAACTCAGGGAATCTGGTGGAGTCTGTCTCAGTTTTTTCACCTGTGTCATGGTCAGTGGAAATTCTTCCAAGGCAGTGAGCTTGGGTATGTGTTAGGCTAACTTCTTTTGTTTTCAGGTATCATTGTCCTTCATTGACTGAAGTCTTTTGTCTTANAGTTTTTTCACCTGTGTCATGGTCAGTGGAAATTCTTCCAAGGCAGTGAGCTTGGGTATGTGTTAGGCTAACCTCTTTTGTTTTCAGGTATCATTGTCCTTCATTGACTGAAGTCTTTTGTCTTAAAAATAATTTGAAAAAGTATTTTATCTTTTTGTGTTTGGCTTGTTTCAGGTAGGAAGGTAAATCAGTACCTGTTACTCCATCTTGGCCTGAAGCAGATTGCATTTGAACTTTGGCACATGCCGTAGGCTGTCTTGAATGCTCTTCCTCCTTTGCTCACTTGCTTCCTGCTCCTCCTTCACTTCTCAGAATAGTTCTCTCTTCCTCAGGGAATCTTCCCTTCCCAGTGTAGATCACATTATGTTATGTGATCCTAGAACTCTGCTTCCTTATAGGAACCATCTCAATTTGTAATTGTCATTTTATTTGTCTTTCCCTTTCACTAGACTTGAAGCTAAATAAGAGCCAGGGATCTTATCTGTTTAATCTGCAGAGCTTAGTATAATATTTTTTAAAGAGTTTTTTTATTTCAGAGAGGGAGAGTGCACAAGCTGGGGGAGGGGCAGAGGCAGAGGAGAAGGGAGAAGCAGACTCCCTGCTCAGTAGGAAGCCCAATGCAGGGCTTGATCCCAGGAACCTGAGATCATGACCTGAGCTGAAGGCAGATGCTTAACAGACTGAGCCACCCAGGTGCCCGTATAATATCTTTTACATTGAAGTCATTCAATATATATTTGTTTAATGTATGAATGAGTGAATGTGAAAGCACACAGTCCTTTATATGCACAAAGTACTCATTTTTTTTTTTAAGATTTAAGAAATTTATTTGAGAGCATGAGCGGGGTGGTGAGAGAAGAACAGAGGGGGAGGGAGGGGGTGTGAAGAATCTCAAGCAGACAGAGTGCTGAGTGAAAAACCCCATGTGGGGCTCAATCCCAGGACTCTGAGACTATGACCTCAGCCGAAACCTAACTCGGATGTCTAACCAAATGAGCCATCCAGGCGTCCTATATATTCTGTTTCTGTTTTTTCTCTGATGTAGATTCTGTTAATTTATTAAAAATTCAGGATGCGGTTCTTTCATGTGAAAGATTAGAAGTTAAAAAATATCACTGTGGATCACTATGAACACTGAGGAATGTGGATCATGCCCTTGCTGGGAGCAAAGGTCAATCCTGACCCAAGTGTAGAATCAGTTTCAATAGCAATGCTGCAGCCATAGACTTNTGCAGTTGGAGCAGCAAAAGTGGAATGGGAACAAGAACTCTGCAGTTTGAGGTATGACATCTTGGTTTTAAGGAAGTATTTGAATTTTTATTTATTTATTTATTCATATTTATTTATTTATTTATTTATTTATTTAAAATAGGCTCCACACCCAGTGTGGGGCTTGAACTCACAGCCATGAGATCAAGAGTTGCATGCTCTACCACCTGAGCCAGCCAGGCGCCCCCTGTGCTATTGACGTTTATACTACAGATATGTAGGAGAAGTTTTGTAGTTGCTAACTTACCTTCTAGGATTTTATAGGGAAGAAAACTTCTTTAGTATTCTGAAGTATGAGATTCTTCTAAATCACACAGCAAGTTCCTAACGGTGAATACTTCTGAGTAATTTAATGTATCTTCCAAATCATAATTTTAATGACCATATAGAAGTCCACCATATGGAAACCTCATTATTTAACAAATTGAATTTTAGTCGGTTCTCATTTTTCCATACTTTAATTAAAGCTGTAAGGAATGTCTTTTATATAAATCTGTTTCTGCATTTCTGGTTAACTTACTTGGAATACATTCTTCAATATATTATTGGTTACTGAAAGTATAAAATCTTTTAAAGAATGTCTTCGATCCTATTTTTAAATTGTTCACAGGGAAGTTTATATTACTTCGTATGAGCATGAACAGAGTATAACATGGCCATTTTTCTCAAGACAGAAAAATGTTTAAAAATTTATTCAGTTTTGTTTTTTTTTTAAGATTTTATTTATTTATTCGACAGAGATAGAGACAGCCAGTGAGAGAGGGAACACAGCAGGGGGAGTGGGAGAGGGAGAAGCAGGCTCATAGTGGAGGAGCCTGATGTGGGGCTCGATCCCACAATGCCGGGATCACGCCCTGAGCCGAAGGCAGACGCTTAACCGCTGTGCCACCCAGGCACCCCTATTCACTTTTAAACATACGCAGCGATTAAAAAGTAACATGGAAAATGATTACTGCTCAAGTTTTTCAACATCTCTCATATATGTAGGTAAAATTAATTCAAAAGTCTGTGCTGCAAGCACATATTATTCTTTATTGTTTACTTAATTAATATGGATCCTGTGTTGGTCTAGAAGGGGTTTTCAAATGATTTATAAAGTGGATAATAGGGATGCCTGGGTGGCTCAGTTGGTTAAGTGTCTACCTTTGGCTCAGCTCATGATCCCAGGGTCCTGGAATAGAGCCCCATGTCCAGATCTCTGCTTGGCAGGGAGCCTGCTTTTCTCTGTCCCTCTGCCTGCCAATCCACCTGCTTGTGCTCTCTCTCTCTGTGTCAAATAAATAAAATCTTAAAAAAAATAAAATGAATAATAATCAACAAGGTCAATTGAGAGTATTGCAGAAGAAGAAACATAAAAAGTATAGGGCAACAGATATTAGACTCCCTAGCCTAGTCCTGGATCACAGTAATCTGTAGGGCTATGTTGTGCAAATGACATCTGCAGATGCTGTGTTACACTGCAAATTATTTTTAGAGGTACCTGTGATGTTTTGTGAAGTAGAAATCTACTTCTAGTGAATTTGTAAACAGCAATTTCTCTTTTTAATTAGTAACTAAATTATTCTAATGGAAGAATAATTATGACTATGTGGGAAAAACGATAATTTTCAATTCTAACTTTCTTGAATAATTTCAAAATTTCTTTCCCTACAATATGTACCAGAGTTATTGACTAAAACTTACTACTAAACTGCATAATGCTTTCTCATGATGCTTCTTTTCAACTCTGTATATCTTATGGAAGAGATTGAAGTGAGAAATTAAAACCATGAGCCCTAGAAAGGAAAAAAGTAAAAACATAGAAATTTCGGGGCGCCTAGGTGGCTCAGTCATTAAGCATCTGCCTTTGGCTCAGGGCGTGATCCTGGCATTATGGGATTGAGCCCCCCATCAGGCTCCTCCGCTGGGAGCCTGTTTCTTCCTCTCCCACTCCCCCTGCTTATGTTCCCTCTCTCGCTGTCTCTCTGTCAAATAAATAAATAAAATCTTTAAAAAAAAAAAAGAACATAGAAATTTCATTTGGACAGTAAACCAACATATGTGCAACCAGATCATGAAATGAACTTTTTATTGCTTACAAAACAAATTTTAAAATAAGCACATTTATTTGCAGGTTTTCCTTCAAACAGGAAAAAGAAAAAAGAAGAAATACTGATTATGTTATATGAAAAAATTAAGGAGCGAATAAAAAGAAAAGTAGAGCAGTATAATAAAGAAGCTGAACTGAAACAACTTGAAGTTACTCTTCGGACACGGGATGAGGAGTTGAGGACTGTAAGAAGTAATTTGAATCAGGTACATCTTTGATAAAAATTGCATATTTCCATCAATATTATTTATAATAGCCCTTTGATTTAATGTATATTATTTAGATATAAAATAGATTAAAAATTCAGTTTTATCCTAATAGGAACTATGGTATTTATAGCTAAAATTAATAGCTTATTGGAATCCTTGGCTTCTCATATATGCTGTATGTATATTTTCTGAGTCAAGGGATGGAAAGTAAATTGAGATAAATGTGAATGTTGGCTCTTTTTTTTTTTTAAAGGTTTCATTTATTTTTAGAGAGAGAGCATGAGCAGGGGAAGAAGTAGAGGGGGAGGGAGAGGGAGGGAAAAGAAA
>NW_023217736.1:0-638 GCF_002007445.2 Ailuropoda melanoleuca | reverse complement strand
TTAGCCCCCCCCCCCCCGCCGCCCAGCCACAGATGGGCTGTGCTCTGACTGCCGGGGCCCTAATTTCTCTGTCAAGAAGGCTACAGACACATCATCTCCAGTCTTAGGCTATACAGTTGCAGAGAGACCACATCTGTGGCCCGTGGTTTAGGCAGACTCCATCAGCTAGCCCCATATTGAGTGTGTGGTTGTACTCTGTATGACATCGTAGACACGTATTTCATCGGAGTCCACTGGTGTCACTATTTTACCATTGGGAGTGAAGTGTACGAAATTTATTTTCATCTACACTCCCCCATTTATGGTTATCTTAAACATTCTACATGAATTTAGAACCATATCAGACAGTGTTATTTTTGTTTCAGCCATCGAACATCATTGAAAATTTCTAAAGGGAATTTAGAATTTACCTGTATTTTTGTAGGTATACTAATATTACCTGTATTTACCTTTATTTTTACTCTGTTACTCTTTTTCCTTCTTGATGTTCCAAGTTTCCTTCTTTCATTATTCCTTTCTGTTTAGAAAACTTCCTTTAGCTATTCCTTAGGGTAGGTCTGCTGGTGACAAATTCTCTTGGTTCTCTTTTATTTGAGAATGTCCTGATTTCCCCTTCATTCAAGGAGGATTTTTTTTTT
>NW_023217735.1:0-637 GCF_002007445.2 Ailuropoda melanoleuca | reverse complement strand
GGGGTGAGCACCACGGCCAGGCCCTCGGAGAAGATAGCAGCTTCGGCGACCGCCGTGTCCGAGGTCGCCAAGCTCAGCATCACCGTCATGTCGCAGAAGAAGTGGCGCACAGGGGCGGGGCGCGGGTAGGAGAGCGCTGAGATGAGCCGCGTGTGCAGCAGCGAGTGCAGGTGCGCCACCGCCCAGGACGCGGCCACCAGCAGCGCGCAGCGCCAGGGCGTCATGACCGCCCCGTAGTGCAGGGGGTGGCAGACGGCCACCGCGCGGTCATAGGACATGGCTGCCAGCAGGTAGCTCTCGGTGATGCCCAGAGCCAAGAAGAAGTACATCTGGGCAAAGCATCCCTGGAAGGACACGCCCTGGCCCGGGTGGAGCAGGCCGGCCAGCAGTCTGGGGACCGTGACAGTGGTAAAGCAGACGTCCACGAGGCTTAGGTGACCCAAGAAATAGTACATAGGGGAGCGGAGGGCCCCATCCGACCTCACCACCACCACCATCGCCAGGTTGCCCAACGCATTGAGCAGGTAGACACCCAGGAAAAGCAGGAAGAGCAGCGGGTGGATGTCTGTTCCATCCAGCAGGCCCAGGAGGAGGAACTGTGGGGCTGACGTGAGGTTGGCCAGGGCCATGGAGTAGC
>NW_023217734.1:0-637 GCF_002007445.2 Ailuropoda melanoleuca | reverse complement strand
TTTTTTTCCTTTTTGTGTTCTGTCTAGTAAATTTTTGCCTAAGAAAAGATTGTGAAACTTTTCTCCTTTGCTTTCTTCTATAAATTTTATAGTTTTGGCATTTGTAGTCAGTTCTGTAATCCATTTCAAATACATTATTTGTGGTGTGAAATGTGTTGAGGATTTGTTCTTTTCCCATATGAATATCCAGTTGTTCTAGCACCATTTGTTAAAATGACTGTTCTTTCTTTATTGAATTACCTTGGAACTTTTGTTAAAAAGCAACTGACAATATGTGTATTGGTCTATTTATGGGCCATATTCCATTCTGCTAATCTGTGTGTCTGTCCTTAAGCTAATACTGCATTGTCTTGATCACTTTAGCTTTATAGTAATTCTTGAAATCAGAAAGTGCTTAAAACTAGTTCTTTAAAAAAAATTTAGGCTACTTTAAGCTCTCAACATTTCTGTTTAAATCTCAGAACTAACTTGTCTATCTTCATCAGAAAGCTCTGATGAGGGGCGCCTGGGTGGCTCAGTCGTTAAGCGGCTGCCTTCAGCTCAGGGCATGATCCCGGCATTATGGCATCGAGCCCCACATCAGGCTCCTATGCTGGGAGCCTGCTTCTTCCTCTCCCACTCCCCCTGCCTGTGTTCC
>NW_023217733.1:0-637 GCF_002007445.2 Ailuropoda melanoleuca | reverse complement strand
GGGCAGAGTGCAGGCAGCCGACTCGGCCCCGCCACGGGCACAGCCACCCCTTCTCCAAGCCTCAGTTTCCTGCTCTGTAAAACGGGAGTGAGGGAACCCGCTCTCCTCACTGGCTCGTTGTCAAAGTCGAAGGCGGGAAGCGCGGGGAGTACTTGCAATGTGTATTACACAAGGACTAGCAGTTAATAGTATTGATTATTAGAAGTGTGGTTCAGCACGATCTTAAAGAGAATACGGGGGACACAATTGGTGATTTCCTTCTCAACCATTCTTGTAACCCTGCGCCGCCTTGTCCTCACAATGGGCTTGCACGTTCCCATGCCTTTGAACATTTTGGGATACGGTTTTCCACTGACTATTTCCGCAGGATTAGGGACCAACAAAAATCAGAATATTTCATGGTTTCAAAAGCAGCAACATACAAAGCACAATAAAACCCACAAAAGTAGAAATCCTTGCCTAACAGCCTTGTAAAATTTAACTCGACAGATAGGGCAGTGGAAAAATGGAGATCTAATACCAAGGAAGGGGATTTAGTGCAAAGTGCTGGGAGGCAAAGTGACGTTTGTTTCAAGAGTCCGTGAGCATTTTCTTGGAGGGAGTCATTCCATGTCACTTGGGTATGACTCAAAAGCAC
>NW_023217732.1:0-637 GCF_002007445.2 Ailuropoda melanoleuca | reverse complement strand
GGGTTCACCTCCGTAAAGCGCTTAGCCCTGCGCCTGCACATGATGGGCTCAGCGTAAATGTTCAGCAGTAACACAAGCATTGTCATGGTCATTTCAGGAAGGGTCTGGAAAGCAGAGAGGAGACCGGATGGGAGCGGCTGCAGAAAGCTGAACTGTGGCCAGCCCGGGCATGGACTGGCACGGAGCAAGTGTGGGGCCTGGTGCCAGGTGGGAGGTGACCTGGGCTGCTGGAAGAGGACGGAGTGAGGGCGGTGCGGCTGACGAGGGCGTGGGCTTCCACCTGGTCCAAGTTCAACTGCATCTCACAGCCACACCAAGGGTGAGAGGGCAGGGGAGTGCACCTCACTTCTCAGATCAGGAAACAGGCTGGAAACACCTCAAGTGCTGAAGGCAAGTCCAGAATCTTCCTGAACCTTCTACCAGTGCTCTTTCTCCTTCCCACTTTCCTCTCTAGCAAAAAGGTGAAGAAATGCACAGACAGAAGTGATCTCTAGGGGCGCCTGGGCGGCTCAGTCGTTTAAGCGACTGCCTTTGGCTCAGGGCGTGATCCCAAAGTCCTGGGATCCAGCCCCACATCAGGCTCCTCTGCTGGGAGCCTGTTTCTTCCTCTCCCACTCCCCCTGCCTGTGTTCCCTCT
>NW_023217731.1:1757-1957 GCF_002007445.2 Ailuropoda melanoleuca | reverse complement strand
GATATGGATATAACCAAATTATCAGAAATGGAGTTCAGAGTAACAATGGTCAAGATGATGTGTAGAATTGAGGGGCGCCAGGGTGGCACAGCAGTTAAGCGTCTGCCTTGTGCTCAGGGCGTGATCCTGGAGTTCTGGGATCGAGCCCCACATCAGGCTCTTCTGCTATGAGCCTGCTTCTTCCTCTCCCACTCCCCCTG
>NW_023217731.1:0-1667 GCF_002007445.2 Ailuropoda melanoleuca | reverse complement strand
ATGTGTAGACTTGAAAAAAGTATTAACGAAAATGTTAATGAGAATATAGAATCTCTAAGGGTGGAAATGAGAGCGAATCTGGCAGGAATTAAAAATTCTATGAGCCAAATGCAGTCAAAACTAAATGCTCTGCCCACCCAAAATGTTCAACCGTCCATGACCCGCCTAACCAAGAGGAACTAAAATTGGATGGCCAAGTAATTGGGTTCAAGTTACAGGGAAGTTAAATCAGTACAGAAATATGCACTGAAGTAGTAAAGGAAATGCATGAGAATGTTCAACACCAGAGGGCCTGCAACAGAATTAGACCAGTGGCCTCTATTTTTCTTTATTTTTCACCATTACCAGGAAAGCAATCTAAACATCTACTTCTAATAGAGGTACTTTTCCTACAGCATATACATAGGTATCACTGCATTCATATATCATAAACCATATACCAAAAAAAGATATTTTTAATGAAATAAAATTAATTAAAAAAAAAAAAAAACCTAAATGCTCTGAAGGCCAGGGTGAATGAGGCAGAAGAACGTATCAGCGAATTGGAGGATGGGTTAGCAGAAGAGAAAGCTAAAATAGAAACTTGGCTCAAAAAAATCCAATCTCAAGAATGTAGGTTACAGGAGATTACTGACTCAATGAAACATTTCAATGTCAGAATCATCAGCATCCCCGAGGGAGTGGAGAAAAACAGAGGTCTAGAAGAGATATTTGAACAAATTGTAGCTGAAAACTTCCCTAATCTAGCAAAGGAAACAAGCATTCATGTCCAAGAGGCAGAGAGGACCCCACCCAAGCTCAACCACGACAAACCTATGCCAAGTCACGTCATAGCGCAATTCGCAAATATTAGATCCAAGGATACAGTATTGAAAGCGGCCAGGGCAAAGAAATTTCTCATATACCAAGGCAAAGGTATCAGAATTATGTCAGACCCGTCTACACAGAGCTGGAATGAGAGAAAGGGTTGGGGGGGGCATTTTTAAAGCTCTTTCAGAGAAAAACATGCAGCCAAGGATCCTTTATCCAGCAAGGCTGTCATTCAGAATTGATGGAGAAATAAAGACGTTCCAGAATCGCCAGTCATTGACCAATTTCATAACCACAAAACCGCCCTACAGGAGATATTAAGGGGGGTTCTATAAAAGTAAAAAGGCCCCAAGAGTGATACAGAACAGAAAGTCACAACCGATACAAACAAAGACTTTACTGGCAACATGGCATCATTAAAATCATATCTCTCAATAATAAGCCTCGATGTAAATGGCCTAAATGCTCCCATAAAATGCCACAGGGTTGCACATTGGATAAAAAGACATGACCCATCCATTTGCTGCCTACAAGAGACTCATTTTGAACCCAAAGATGCATTCAGACTTAGAGTAAGGGGATGGAGTACCATCTTCCACGCAAATGGACCTCAAAAGAAAGCTGGAGTAGCAATTCTCATATCAGATNAATTCTCATTTCAGACAGATTGGATTTTAAACTAAAGACTATAGTTAGAGACACAGAAGGGCACTATATTATTCTTAAAGGATGAATCCAACAAGTGGAGATGACAATTATAAATATATATGCCCCCAACAGGGGAGGAGCAAGATACACAAACCAACTCTTAACCAGAATAAAGAGACATATAGATAAAAATACATTAATAGTAGGGG
>NW_023217730.1:0-637 GCF_002007445.2 Ailuropoda melanoleuca | reverse complement strand
CTTTTGGGCTTAATTTTGTAGGCACTGGGGAATTATGGAAGGTTTCAGAACAGGGGAGTGACCTGGTGAAAGTGTGTGTTGAGAAGATTAATTTGGTAGCCAGGGTGAAGGGGAAAGAATTGTTCCAGAAAGTCTGATCTGGGACTACTGTAATTTGAAGTAAAGATGGACAGCAGTGGTATCAGGGTAAAGACTAGGTATGGAAAAAATTCCAGAATGTCCTTTTTTTTTTTTTTTTTAAAGGTTTTATTTACTTGAGAGAGAGAGAGAGAGCGCATGCCCTGCACGTAGGTGTAGGTGTGGGGTAGTGGGACAGAGGGGGAAGGAGAGGGAAAGGAAGAGAATCTCAAGCCGACTCAGGGCTGAGGTCCTGCGGAATTGGAGCCAGAGGCAGTCTTGCTCTCAGCCAAAACCAAGAGTCAGACACTTAACTGCTTAACCTACTGAGCTGCCCAGGTGCCAGAATGTTCACTCTTAATTAAAGTCAGGACCACATGACTGAGTGGATATGGAAGAAGAAAATGGAGAACAAATTTTCTGCTTAGAGAATGTTAATTCTGAAAATGTAAATAAAGCCACTTAGCCACGTTTCTCCCCTGCCTTATGTATAATCCATTTCATTTTAATGAATTTTTTT
>NW_023217729.1:0-637 GCF_002007445.2 Ailuropoda melanoleuca | reverse complement strand
GTAATGAGGACATTACTTATGTGCAAATAACCTAGTGATGGAAAGGTCAAAAGGGTAAAGTATTCCAATTTTTGAAAAACTTCCATATCTGTTGTCTAGAAATTGCCTAGTTTTTGTCTCGGGTTTCAAAAATTAGAAATGGGAAAAATATCCATAATATTATGTTTTCTTCCATCTTTCAGTGATGTTCCCCTGGGTCTGTCCTTGTGTGCACTGTGAGCTTAGTCCTTAGCATCCCATCCCTAGAAGTACCCGGAGTTATACTGCTCACTGACGGTAGAAGGACATAGTAAAGCCAAGACACCTTAGTGTCACAAATCCAGCCATAGGATGTGCAGAGAATCATGTGCAGAGTAGACTTGATTCTTGTGTTTAGAAAAGAAAGTGAGTATATAAGGCCCTTGTATCAGGCCTTAAAATTGTTTTAAAATGGCTCTAGAGGGGCACCTGGGTGGCTCAGTCAGTTAAGCGTCTGCCTGCAGCTCAGGTCCTGATCCCAGAGTCCCGGGATCCAGTCCCACGTTGGGCTCCCTGCTCAGCCGGGAGTCTGCTTCTTCCTCTGGCCCTCCCCTCTTTCGTGCTCTCTCTCGCTCTCTCATTCACTCGCAAATAAATAAATAAAAGCTTAAGAGAAAAG
>NW_023217728.1:0-637 GCF_002007445.2 Ailuropoda melanoleuca | reverse complement strand
GGCTCTTGACCAAGTTCTGAAATCTCCTTTCAACTGAATTCCCTTGCCCTTAAAAGGGGAATGATGACTTTTTGCAGGGTTGTGGTGGAAATTAAATGGGAATGTTTACATAAAATGCCTGCAACGGTCCTAGCCCACCAAAGTGAGTTTCCTTTGTGTGTGCGTGTGTTTTCCTTCAGTTTCCCTTCATTTTGTTCTGGTTTTGTTTGTAAATGTAAAAAACAAAACACAAAAAGAGGAATTCCCATGGGAGGGTGTTGAGCCCAACTACAGTCCCAGTTTTGCCCCTGACTCATTGTGAAGACCCGGGAAGTCCCAGTCCTCCTTCAACCTTCGTTTCCTCATCTGGGACACAGGGACTTCCACCAGGGACTTTCTTCAAAGCCCAGCTTGAGATGCTACCGCTTTGAGAGTCCCTTCTGTGTAGAGGACCCCCCAGGCTGAGCCGGCGGTGGGGGGGTGGTCAGGCAGTGACCAGGGGAAGGAGATGGGAGCTGTAGGGGAGGGACAGCAGCGTGGGGAGGTGGGAGCTCGGCAACCACGGTGACCTAGCCTGTGAAAGAGCAGGCCCCGCTCAGCTTGGGAAGCCTGCCGCCTATTTTCCCACAGCCTGCCCAGTTAATGCCAAAACAAAACA
>NW_023217727.1:0-637 GCF_002007445.2 Ailuropoda melanoleuca | reverse complement strand
GCTTTCTTTAACCAAAAAAACCATGTTCACAAAAATTTTGTATGAAAAAATACTAAATGTAAAACTATATATAGTATTTGCCATATACACAGACATATATATGTGTATATATATGTGTATGTATATATATGTACGTGTGTGTGTGTGTATTGTGTGTGCTTTTAGAAATTCTGTGTAGAATTTTAAAAAATGCATTGTTAGTCATCAGTAAGAAATTAGGAACTTTGAACATGTTATTTTTTCTCTGTAGACTACAGTCTCTATGAAGGTATACATTTTATGTAGAGACTTTCATCCACTGTATTTCAGAGGACCAATGTTGAAAGAAAAATTAATCTAACTATTGATGTCAACTAACTTCAATCAATGTTTTTCCAGATAATTATTATTGGTAATTGAAATTCTGATGAAACTCTTATTTCTAATATCTAGCTCTCAATGTTTGAGAATAATTCCAAGTTAAAGATTATGTAACAAGATAACGCTTTAATAACAAACATTTGTTTTTAAGTAGTGGGATGAGGTTTTTTTTTTTTTCTAATTTCCTATGAAAATTAAGGATTTTTAAAAATGAATTAACATTCCATTAGATGTGGGCCAGGTATGTTAAACATAATTATAAACATGGAAAATAACA
>NW_023217726.1:0-868 GCF_002007445.2 Ailuropoda melanoleuca | reverse complement strand
CTAAAGGACCTGGAGAAAGAAGAGCAAATAAAACCTAAACCAAGCAGGAGAATAGAAATAATAAAGATTAGTGCAGAGAGCAATGAAGTTGAAACCAGAAAAACAGTAGAGTGGTGCAACAAAACTAGAAGCTGGTTCTTTAAAAGAATTAATAAGATTGATAAACCTCTGACCAAACTTATCCAAAGAAAAGAGAAAGGAACCTGAACTAATAAAATCATGAATGAAAAGGGAGAGATCATGAGAACACCAAGGAAATAGAAACAATTATTAAAATTATTATCTGCAACTATATGCCAACAAATTAAGCAACCTGGAAGAAATGGCTGCCTTCCTGGAAACTTATAAGCTACCAAGACTGAAACAGGAAGAAATAGACAATCTGAATAGACCAATAATCAGTAACAAAATTGAAGCAGTGATCAAAAACCTCCCAAAAACCAAGAGTCCAGGGCAAGATGGCTTCCCAGGGGAATTCTACCAAACATGTAAAGAAGAAATAATACCTATTCTTCTGAAGCTGTTTCAAAAAAAATAGAAACAGAAGGAAAACTTCCAAACTTATTCTGTGAGGCCAGCATTAACCTGACCCAAAATCAGGCGAAGATCCCNCCAAAATCAGGCGAAGATCCCATCAAAAAGGAGGATTACAGACTGATATCCCTGATGAAAATGGATGCCAAAATACTCAATGGGATCCTGGCCAATAGAATCAAACAATATATTAAAAGGATTATCCATCATGACCAGATGGGATTTATTCCTGGAATGCAAGTGTGGTTCAACACTTGCAAATCAATCAGTGTGATAGAGCACATTAATAACAGAAGAGGCAAGAACCATATGATCCTCCCAATTGATGCAGAAA
>NW_023217725.1:0-3555 GCF_002007445.2 Ailuropoda melanoleuca | reverse complement strand
GGTAGGGGAAGAAAGGGATAAAGAAAGGGGGAGTAATCAGAAGGGAATGAAACATGAGAGACTACGGACTATGAGAAACAAACTGAGGGCCTCAGAGGGGAGGGGGTGGCGGAATGGGATAGACCGGTGATGGGTAGTAAGGAGGGCACGTATTTCAGGGTGCACTGGGTGTTGTACACAACTAATGAATCATCGAACTTTACATCAAAAACCAGGGATGTACTGTATGGTGACTAACATAATATAATAAAAAATCATTGAAAAAAAAGAACATTGATGTATCTATGGCAAGGTGTGGGGAGAGAACACTCAAGCACTGCTTCATTTTCAGCCTTTCCAATATTTTATGAAATTCATGACATAGAGTCCTAGAATATTTACGTTTCTTTTGTGTTTGTTTTAAAGATTGTATTTACTTATTTTAAAGAGACTGTGAGTGCCAGTGGGGGGGAGGGGCAGAAGAAGAGGGAGACTCTCAAGTGGACTTCACGCTGAGCACGAGGCCCCCACGTGGGACTTGATCTCACAACCCCGAGATCATGACCTGAGCCAGAATTGAGAGTCAGCTGCTTAAGTAACTGAGCCACCCAGGTGCCCCTCCCCTGGAGTTTGTTTTACCACTTAATCCTGGCAAGATATTCTTATCTGGCTTTGGGAGAATATTCCAGCACTTTGAGGCAAAGATGGATCCTAGTAACCCAGCACTGGAAGCCAAGATAGAGATCTCTACAGCTGCCATGACCTTCCCTTAGCTGCTGTTGTACACAGGGAGGAGTGTGATCCAGGTGCTAGGGAACACCAACATGCTCAATGTCAGGAACTTGCCTTCAGTGCAAGTGTCAGGCAGGCTCCCGGCCAAGAAAGCCAAGCTGAAGCTTGAGAGGGCCAAAGAACCCAGATATCCTATGGAAAGGTAGAATGCAATGACAGAGCCCTTACTGCACACAGTGATAAGGAAGATAGGCTCAGAATGTGCATCTATGTCAACTAAAGGGGGAGAGGTTTCCAACCAGAATACACAGAAAGTCACTTGAATCCGTGAGCAGATGGGGATGACAGAATTTGGTGCCCCTAATAGTAACCACTGCCTCACCTTTCTCCCTGGTGTTGTGATCTTGAAAGCCAGAACTACAGTGATGGTTTTTGCTAAAATGGTGGAAACAGCCAGTGAATATGACTCCAAATGTCATTTGTTGGAGGATGCAGGTGGCAGTGTTGGGAGGGCCAGTGACGTATAAGGAGCAAAAGGAAGCACAGGATGGGGGAGCTGAACAGGGCATAGTGGAGAGCTCGGTTTCTAGCTTTGACATGGGAGTTTCCCTGTATTTCACAAAAATCCCAAGAACCACACCTGTAAGGACAGACAAAGGGCTTCAACAGGCAAGCGCCATCCCCAAAGATCTTCATAGCCCAAGAAAGTCACGACCTCTGAGAGGCAATGGTCTCGACCACTATTTGCATATTGATTGTTGGACACTTCATACATTGCTTTGTATCTGGCAATAAAAACAAAGGGCCATTCTCTTGGAGTCACTGAATCTCGTAAGCTCCCCAAATACTCACATTTGGCCAAACTGCAATAATTAGATACCAAATAAAAGAATGTTACAGGGAGAAAAATTTCAAGTTAACGATGTCTATTTTTTCTTGGGATATCAAGGGCCAAGCAGCCATAATCACCTCTTTTGTTCATCCTCCATATGCAAGGAAACAAATTTTTCCTATAAACAAAAATTACACCCAACCATATCACTTAAATATAGATAGAGTAGGTAGGACATAGCCTGCATTCAGTCACTTAAAAGCAAGTGATATTTATCGATAACCTGCAGTGACACAGAAAATATCCCAAGTTCTGCAGATAGATATGACAAGACAAAAACTTTCATGAAGAAGCTTCAAATTTACATTCTTTCTGCTATCCAAGGAACTGCAAACGCATCTCCTATTCATCATCACTTCCTCTAACTTGTTCCGATTTGAATAACTTGTATTTTAACACAATAACTCCCTAATGAGTCTCCTTGTTTCCTGTCTTGAATATTTCTCATCTCTCATCCATTCAATCACACCTAACGTTTCTTTCATATTACTTTTTTGCTTAAAATCCCACAATCATTCCTGTTTGGCTAGAGCAGAAATTCTCAAACATTAAGTGAGCGTTAGAATCATCTGGAGGGCTTGTTATTGCTAGAACCTACCATCAAAGTTTCTAATTAGAAACTTGAAATTTACATTTCTTTTTCTTGTTAAAGATTTATTTATTTGAGAGAGAGAGAGCATAAGCAGGGGGCAGGCACAGGAAGAAAAGAAGATTCCCCGCTGAGCAGGGAGCCTGATGGGGGATTGGATCCCACGACCCCCGGAGCATGACCTGAGCTGAAGGCAGACGCTTAATCGACTGAGCCACCCAGGTGCCCCTGAAACTTACATTTCTAATAAATTCCCCAGTAATGCTGATGCTGTTGGTACAGATTTGAGAGCCACTGTTCTTGAGTCTCAACTGCTAGCAATACGTACAAAGTTCATTATTATCCAGGTTCTGCCTACTTCCCCTGTAGTGCCTTTTTTGAGGTGGTAAGGTAGAGAGGACAAAAAAACTAATTTGAATGTACACCTGTGATATTCCAGACACACTGCTTGATACAGCATATATCTCACTTCTCACACAATCTTGTGAGGCAGGTAGACAGTATCAGTCCACTTTGCAGAAGGAAATAATTGAGGTTTGAAGAGCTAAGTAACTCACCTATGACCTTGGAGGTAGTGAAGGCAGGGCTAAGATCCAGGCAGACTCAAGACCAGGGGGCTGGACTAGGGTGAAGCGAATGAGACACCAGGGGGGCAAAATTTAAGGAAGCACTCACTTGCAGGTGCCACCTGTGGCCTTGCGGGACCCAGAGAGTGTGTGCCTCCTTAAATTTTGTATCCCAGGCATCTCACCTTACCCTAGTCTGGGCCCTATTCAGGACTATCTGACTCCAAAGCCTGTCATTTTTCCATTGCACACCTTTTGTTAACTTTAATATTCACAACAATACTTTCTCTTAAAAAGCTGTGATTCTCTTAAAGGGCTTAGAGAAATTTCTGCATTTTTTATTTTCTCAAGAGGAATTTCTCAAGATTTAATTTCGTAGATTTATCATTAAAAAGAAAACTGCAGGCCAATCTCATTTAAAAAATGCTATAAATTAATTTTATATAAAATATTAGAAAAATCTCAATAAGTACATTAAAGAAATAGCACACCACAGCCAACTGGGGCTTTTTAAATGTTTTCAAATGCCAGACCTTGAAAGAACATTTAACTTAGAGTCAGGCAGAAGTGAGTTCATATATCGGCATCAATTTTATTTTTTATTTTTAAAACAGAGGGGTTTTTTTTAAGGTTTTTTTTTTTTTCAGTAATCTCTACACATAATGTGGGGCTCGAACTCACAACCCCAAGATCAAGAGTCACATGCTGGAGGAGTCCAAGATGGCAGAGGAGCAGGAGGCTTAAATTTCGTCTGGTCCTAGGAATGCAGCTAGATAGCTATCAGACCATTCTGAACA
>NW_023217724.1:0-637 GCF_002007445.2 Ailuropoda melanoleuca | reverse complement strand
GAGTCATCGAACTTTACATCAAAAACCAGGGATGTACTGTATGGTGACTAACATAATATAATAAAAAAAAAAATTAAAAAAAAAAAGTAACCATCACACCCAACAGTAAATAGGAAAATAAAGCCTAAGGCTTACAGTATATCTGGCCATCATTTAATATGTCTTCTATGTAAAGTATCTAGTCAACTGAACAATTTTACCCATGTTAGGCAAGCAATAATTATTGTAGAAAATATGAAGTATGCACATTTCTGTGTTATTTCTATGGTAATTATATGATATACTCACAATATATTCTGAAGATCCAACTGATGATATTGCTCATATTATTTCTATATAACCGAAGGGATAATTTGGCTCCTGAATAATACGTTATCATAAGTAAAATTATTCTGAGTCTGGGTAAAATTAGAGTAAGTCTTTAAGGAAGTTCAAAGAATCAAAATAAATATTCATATGAAATTTGGTCAAGGAGGCACACCTGGGAGGCTCAGTCTTGGTTGAGCATCTGCCTTTGGCTCAGGTCGTGATCCCAGGGTCCTGGGATCGAGCCCCACATCGGGCTCTCTGCCTGCTTCTCCCTTTCCCTCTGCCGACTGCTTCCCGTACTTGTGCTCTCTCTCTCTCTGTCAAATAG
>NW_023217723.1:0-637 GCF_002007445.2 Ailuropoda melanoleuca | reverse complement strand
GTTGAATGTTTCTTTGCTCATATTTTTTCCTTAGGAGTATTTCCCATTCAACAGTCAAAACTTTGTATTTTTAAAAGCTATCATAGTAATGATTTCCTGGGCAATTATGCCACAAACAACATTATAGAGTTTAGGTGTTTGCATTTGTCTTGAATCTTTAGGGAATTCTAAAAATTCTTTTAGACCTTTGTAAAACATTTAAACAATTATCATGTCAAAATTATAAAAGAAACCAAAATCAAGGAAGTCTTGTTTCTTGTCCCCATGCTTTTTTTGTTGTTGTTGTTAGTTTCTTATTAGTTTGGGTTTATTCTTTCGTTCTTAGAAGTATAAACATGTATGTGTGTGCATATTCATATTTCTCAGCCTCTTTTTACACAGTGGTATTGATAGAGGTCTCTGTTCCATATTCTTTTAAAGGATGGATAATACTCTACTGTGTGGCTATAACCTAGGTCTCTGTCTTTGTTCCTGTGAATAAGACAAAATGAATAGCCATGTGCATAAGACGTTTCTTTTTTTTTTTTTCATCTTATGTTTGAGTAGATTTCTAAATGTTGGACTCCTACATAATTTAGCCAGACATTGGAACCACAATAGTAATTGTTCAATTTTGCATTTGCACCAACAATGTGAG
>NW_023217722.1:0-637 GCF_002007445.2 Ailuropoda melanoleuca | reverse complement strand
TGTGGTTTCCTCACTAGGCCTAATCATTTCTAGCTTTTGATTTAAAGTGAAATATGCAACTCTTCCTTTCGCTCGAACACTTAAAGGCCATTGTATGTTATTAAATGGCCTAACTGCAATATTGTTGTGTCTTAGGAAATAGGGGGACGCAAGGAGAGGCAGAAAGACAAAGGAATGACCAGTCGGTGGAGCAGTCAGAGCACAGACAACACTTATCAATTAAGTTCACTGTCTTATATTGGCACAATTCATGGTACCCCAAAACAACTACAAAGTAATAAAGATCACTGATCACCAAGCACCATAACAAATAGTAATGAAAAAGTTTGAAATATTGTGAGAATTACCAAAATATGACAGACACAAAGTGAGCAAAAATGCTGCTGGAAAAATGGTGGTGATAGCCTTGCTCAAGCCACAGACCTTCAATTTGTAAAAAACACAAGATCTGTGAAGTGTACTAAAGTGAAGCCCAATAAAACAAGACAGGCTCCTAATTTGTCACTATAACTTTTTCGGCCTCAACCCCATCCCAGTGTAAATTTTTAAGTAAACTTCTCTCATTCTGGAAAATCACTGCACTCTACATTTCTCTATTTTTCCCTCATTCCCAACCACAAGTCCTGTTTGCCAGGAA
>NW_023217721.1:0-637 GCF_002007445.2 Ailuropoda melanoleuca | reverse complement strand
GATCGAGTCCTGTATCGGGCTCTCTGCTCAGCAGGGCATCCGCTTCTCCCTCTCCCTCTCCCTGCCGCTCCCCCTGCTTGTGCTCTCTCTGACAAATACATAAATAATATCTTAAAAATAAAAGACAAATGCACCCCATATTCACTGAGCATTATTTACAATAGCCAAGATATGGAAGGAACCCAAGCATCCATCAATAAGTGAATGGATAAGGATGGTATACAGAAGAAAATACTACTCAAAAGAAATGAAACCTTGCCATCTGCAAGAACACAGGGAGACCTACACGGTGTTATGCAAAGTCAGATAAAGACAGAGGTTGTATGATTTCACTCACATAGTGAAACTTCAAAGATAAAGTGAAGAGTCTTAAACACAGAGAACATAGCGGTGGTTGCCAGAGGGGTGAGCGGGTCGGGGGGATGAGTGAAATAGCTGAAGGGGACTCGGAGGTACACACTGCACATATGAAATAAGTCATGGGGATGGGGAACACGGCGTGGGGAACACAGTCAATGCTTCTGTAATAACTCTGCATGCTACACACATGCTAACAGGACTGACTGTGGCGATCATTTTGTAATGCATGGAAATATACGATTACCACAATCACTACGATATAAGCCTGAAACTGTAA
>NW_023217719.1:0-637 GCF_002007445.2 Ailuropoda melanoleuca | reverse complement strand
GGGGAAAGTGAGAGTGAGGTGACTGTCTTCCCCCTTCACCCACCTGGCTTTCAGGAGGCTCCTGGACCATGGTTGGCTATGATACATTTCTCCAGTTCTTTCCCATTTACCTGAATAGAGGATGGGAAGAGCTTAGTGAGTATCTGTTACACTCATGTGTGAGATTCACCACTAACAATGCCAGATTCTCTCAGTGGAAACATCTGGCTTATGGATCATGAGGAAAAGGTTTTATCAAACTCCACATGAGCTTACCGAAAAAAATAATATTCTACAAAGCCATCCATGCTCTGCACTGATGGTGTTTTAGGTAGAGCAAGGATTGCATTTTGCAAATGGTGCTATAATTTGCAAACCAAGTGCTGTACTGGAAACCATCATCTCAAGAAAAATGTGCTTTAGCAGATCTGTTCAGCAGAATCCTCGCAGATTCGTTCTCCACTTAAAGAATGCTGACATTGCCAGAGGCACAAAGAAAGTGGCCAATGGAAGTATCTCTGTAATTGTGCCAGATTCGAGTTGATTTCATTGTGGATGCTAGCACTAGCCCGAGGAATAGTGAGGAGTGCGGCAGTGGGGATCTGTGGGGCTGAAAACTAGAGTAGGGAGCCTTTATCAAGAAAGTGAGAGACAGATT
>NW_023217718.1:0-507 GCF_002007445.2 Ailuropoda melanoleuca | reverse complement strand
CCTTGTATCTATACTTACGTTCTACCTGCAGGGAGTGAGAACAAGGATAAGGAAATCTCTGTGTTTTACACTGTGATTGCCCCCATGCTGAATCCTCTCATCTATACCCTGAGAAACATGGAGATGAAAATTGCCATGGGGAAGGTGTGGTCTAAAATAGCACATTCAGAATGCAAGTCAATAGGCTGATTTTCATTGTGTTTTCAATTCTGCGTCCCCAGAGCACTGATCATGTGTGATGATATTATAGAAAACATATAAGCTGTCTTTGGGGAGCTGGACTCAATAGCCTCTGAAGTTAGTATGAGCTAAAGAAGCCAGTCNAGAAGCCAGTCATTGTAATTCAGATTGCAATTTGCACTTTGAGGGATCCAATTAGCTCCTGGTGTGAGCACTTGGATTTGAGGAACTCAAGAAATACCCTTCCACAGCACACCTCTGATCAAATCATTGCTCTCTCCAAAAAATGTATATGGAACCCTATTTTCCTTGGACCAAAATCCAGCC
>NW_023217717.1:0-637 GCF_002007445.2 Ailuropoda melanoleuca | reverse complement strand
GGTGGGGTTAGTTTTTCTGTCTCTCGCAGTGAAAAAATCCCAACTGATCATCCAAGCAACATTAGGCTGGACTCTGTCTGGACTTTACACCCGTTAAGGTTTGCACTTGCACTTGGCATCGGCAACGTTATTAACACTCCTCTGTTGCGCAAACACTCGGTCCTGATTAAAACCTATTTTTAATCTCTGCTATATCTTTCCCCAGTTTTGGCAGCCACACACATTTTGTGCAGAGGGCTAGATTGTATGAAAGAAGCAGAAGGCAGAATGTCTTATCTGCATGAAACTTGAGCCTCCAAAGCATTTTCGTGGATGGCCCCTTTGACACCCTCTCCCCCAAGAGATGAGTAAATCCTTCATTGATGGGAAAATTATGGCTTATTGGTGTTAAATGCTTGGTCAAGGTCACCCCACAGGTCAGTCTGAGAGATAGGCTGGAATCAGAGACACTCAGAGAGAGACGAAACCTTAATGGATAGAGAACCCAGGTCTCCTGTACTCCAGTCCACGTTCTTCCTACTGCAGGGGGGAATAGCACTGGTTAAGGGATTAGACTACCTGGGGTAATACCTCATCTTTATCATTTACTTGTGTGTCTCCTGAAACAAGTCACTTTTCCTAAGTTCCGAGTCTTCCC
>NW_023217716.1:0-637 GCF_002007445.2 Ailuropoda melanoleuca | reverse complement strand
TACTTTTGGTCTGACCAGAATTGTCTCACTGGAGGTTAGTTATTTAGAAGCCAAAGTATCAGAAGTGTATTTGGTGATCAAAATTTGATAAAAGGAAAACAGAAGCTATAATGCAGGCTGTACAATTAATGATACTGGGTTCTGATTGGCCTGCCAGGCAACCCAGATATTAACTTCAGTCTAATGGGCATCCTCTCCTCTTGACCAGTTTGAATGTGCATTGCCAATGTTTTTCCTTGCCATTCACTTTTTCTGTATTTATTCTTTCACTCATGATCTATTCACCTTTTGATCAATGCATTCTTTCTCTTGGTATGTTCCTATCTCGTCAGGTTGCTCTCACATTTTGCTGCCAAAGAGTCTCTTCAAGAGGGTCAGTTTCTTAAAATTAACATATAATGTATTATTTGTTTCAGGGGTACAGTTCTGTGATTCATCAATCTTACACAACACGCTGCGCTCACCACAACACATACCCTACCCAATGTCCATCACCAAACCATCTCAACTCCCCACCCACCTCCCCTCCAGCAACACTTAGTTTGTTTTCTAAGATTAAGAGACTTTTATGGTTTGTCTCCCTCTCTGGTTTCATCTTGTTTCATTTTTTCCTCTCTTCCCCTATGATCCCCTGCCT
>NW_023217715.1:0-637 GCF_002007445.2 Ailuropoda melanoleuca | reverse complement strand
GACCACTTTCTTACCCCATACACAAAAATAAATTCAAAATGGGTGAAAGACCTAATGTGAGACAGGAAACCGTTATAATCCTTAAGGAGAACACAGGCAGAAATCTCTTTGACCTCAGCCATAGCAATTTCTTACTAGACACGTCACCAGAGTCAAGGGAAACAGAAGCAAAAATAAACTCCTGGGACTTAATCAAAATAAAAAACTTCAGCACAGCAAAGGAAACAATCAACAAAACTAAAAGGCAGCGTACAAAATGGGAAAAGATATTTGCAAATGACATACCTGATAAAAGGCTCTTAATCTAAGATCTATAAAGAACTTATTGAACTCAACACCCAAAAAAACACATAATCTATTTAAGAAATGGGCAGAAGACTTGAACAGACATTTTTTCAAAGAAGACATGTAGATGGCAACAGGCACATGAAAAGATGCTCAACACCACTCATCATCAGGGAAATGCAAATCAAAACCGTGAAAACACCCATCAAAGTGGCTAAATTAATAACACAGGAAACAAGAGATGTTGGTGAGGATGTGGAGAAAGGGGAACCCTCTTACACTGTTGGTGGGAATGCAAACTGGTGCAGCACTCTGGCAAACAGTATGGAGGTTCCTCAAAAAGTTAAAAATA
>NW_023217714.1:0-1473 GCF_002007445.2 Ailuropoda melanoleuca | reverse complement strand
CACTAAATTTTAGTGAATCATCAGAGACCTTCTTAAAAATGCACATTGTGGGCAGCAGGTCTGGGATTCTGAATTCTGACCTCTCAGATGATGCTAATGTTAATGGTCCTTGGGCCATGTGCTCTGTAGCAAGGGTGTAGACATCCGTCTAGAGAAATCTGGAAGGGCCATTGGATAGTTGAAGACCTAATAGGATCAAGGGAAAGTAATATTTTGTTTTTATTTCTGAGCATGTTTTTAGCTAGAGGGGAGCAAGGAGATGCAGAAATAGAGGTTATAGATGTAAGATACTACCTGCTAAACAATGAGGAAAGAAGTGGTGGAGATAATCCATAATAAAAGGGATGTAAAAGCAGAACAATCAAGACTGTAGATCCAGAAATTACTTATTTTAAAAATTTATTTATTTGTTTTAGGGAGAGAGAATGAGAGACAGAGTGAGCGATCAGGGGAGGGGCAAAGAAAGAGGGAGAGAGAGTCCTCAAGCTGACTCCCTGCTGAGCCAGGAGCCCAAGCTCAATCCCAGGACCCCAACATTATGACCTGAGCTGAAATCAAGATTTGGACAGACGCTTAACTCCCTGAGCCGCCTAGGTGTCCCTTTATTATTACGATTATTATCTAAAGATTTTATATATTTGAGAGAGACAGATTGAGAGAACGAGTGGGAGGAGGGGCGGAGGGAGAAGGAGACTCTCCCAGCTGAGCAGGGAACCTGATGGAGGACTCGATCCCAGGAATTCCAGATCATGACCTGAGCCGAAGGCAGCTCTTTAGCCAGCTGAGCCACCCAGGTGCCCTCCTTTATTATTTTTAATGAATAAATGGAATATTGGTTTTAAATAGTACTATATCATTTAAAAATGATATATGGAGAATCAGGTTGAATTCTAAGATACTCCGTCTATTGATTAACCACATCTAATGTGTGCTCTACTTAATGTACCAGTTAATTCAGTGCCTTTTACCTCATATGATCAGGTCTGTACTAATAAATACTACAGTATTTTTTTCACCCCTGAAGTTTTATGTTCTTTCTTTACTTATAGAATTAACACTGTATTTTCAAAAGATTTTCAGTTAGCTCCTAGAGTAGTGAGTACAGGCAATAAATTCAAAGTTACTTACCTATACAATTGACATGTTTGCTGTTACTTCTTCATGAGCTTGGTGGATCCAAGAAGCAGGACTTTTAAGACAAAACACCTACAGGCTCCTGTAACACAGGAAGATACGAAAGAGAAAAATTAAAAAATAAATACAAGCAACTTAAAACTGTTTATGTAGATTATTTCTCTTCTCACTTGATGCCTTTTATAAGGTAATGAGAAAAGTTAGTTCTCTAGGGATCCAAGATGGTGTGCTTATTCCATTTAGTACAGATTTATTCTGTCCTGGGCCGTCATAATTTTATATTCTGATTAATTCTGGAACCATTCTGTCAGTTCAGGTGTGCTTGCTTCATCTTTATTT
>NW_023217713.1:0-637 GCF_002007445.2 Ailuropoda melanoleuca | reverse complement strand
GGATTAAGGAGTATACTTGTGATGAGCATTGGGTGATGTATGGAAGCGTTGAAAAAAAGGTAGCTTTTAGAAGCCATAATTATGAACATGAAAAAATTTTAATGACATTGAGACAAATATGTACATATATTCTCAGAACTCAAAATGAAACAGAATTACAGGTAAGTTTTATAATGTTCTATAATGCTACTAACTTACCTTTTTATTTAAAAGATCAGTTTATTTTTATTTAAAATAATTCCATCTTAAAACAGCATTTTAGCAGTATGTTATGAAAGAGAATACATACCTGATACTCGTCGATCAAATCTGCCAGGAATTGGAACTGTAAAACAAAGAAGAAGCAACATTTAGTCATCATTATGTCACATGACCCCATTTTTAACAACAGAACTAAAAGCACCTTAATACCAAATGTTGGAGCAATTCATACTCTTGTATAATCAACCACAGATAGTAGTTAAACATGATCACATGAGGCAATATAAGGAAGAACTTACGTCTTTGAAAACAAGTTCTTTATAACTTTAACGTACTGAAGGTGGCAATTTTATTTCTGTTTACATTCATGTTCCACCTAATTTGTATCATATCAAATAAATACTAAATAAATAAATAAATAATAAAATAAATAATA
>NW_023217712.1:0-637 GCF_002007445.2 Ailuropoda melanoleuca | reverse complement strand
ACAGTGTCAGAACGCCTGGCTGGCTCAGTCTATAGAGCCTGGAACTCTTGATCTCAGGGTTGTGAGTTCAAGCACCATATTGAGTGTAGAGCCTACTTTTAAAAAAAAGAAAGAAAAGAAAAGACCTCTGGTACGATGTCGAATTAAAATAGCAACAGCAGCTATTCTTGTCTCATTTTTTCCTTTCAGAAAGGGTTTAGCAATGTTACCTCTTATGAGGTATGAAGTTTGTTGAAAGTTGTTTTGTTTTTGTAGATAGCATCTATCAGATTAAAGAAGTTCTTCTCTGTATCTCATTTGCTAAATGTTTTGGACATGGATGAATGTTGATCTACTGAAGCGATCATGTCAATGATATCTCTCTTTTATAGTGTTAACAAGTGAATTATAATAACTTATTTTCTAAATATTAAACCAACCTTGTATTCTTGAATTAAATCCTATCCTATCATGGTTTGTGTGTGTGTGTGCGTGTGTATGTGTGTGCACGTTTGTGTGTGCATGTGTGTGCTGCTAGATTCAGTTTGCTATTTTATTCAAAATTTTTACAACTATGGTCATGAGTGAGATTGTCCAGTAATCTTCTCCAGTGTGTTATGTGCTGATTGGACTTATTCATTTATTCTTTTTTTTTTTT
>NW_023217711.1:0-637 GCF_002007445.2 Ailuropoda melanoleuca | reverse complement strand
AATAAAATGGGAATCATTAGCCATTGCATTTAACAATATAGAGTTCATCAATGACTTTGAGAAGAACTTAATTCTGTCAGGCTCAAGGTCTAAACAATCCGAGACACCTCATCAACCTCTATGGATTAAGTAAGAAAATAGGTTCAGATGTAAACAACTTGTTCAAAAGCAGACTGGAGTAGAGAACAAAATATTGAAGAAAAAAATCTAAATTCCTTACTGGCAACATCCTATGAATAAAAGTATGAAAATGATGTGATATTTGAAACAAACAAATAATCAAACAAACAAACAAATAGAACATCATCCAGGTAGGATTACCATAGGTAATAGGCTTCAATAGAAACCATGACAACGGGGGAAAGAGTCCTTGTAGAAACTGTGTGTGTGCCTGTGCGCGTGCGTGCTCTGTTTTCTCAGTGTATTTGTCATGCTGTGGCCTTGGCAAGCGCAAGAGCTAGAGCTAGGGAAAAATAAATAAGTGATTCCTTATCTTTTGGAAAAAAACAAAACTAATCTAATGTAAGTGGTTAAAAATCCTCTCTATAGTTATCAATTTAAATGTAAAATGTAAAAATTCAATTAAAAAGGGGTGGGGTTGCGATTGTGGGGGGGTGGGGATTTGGTAGAAAGTGTA
>NW_023217710.1:0-637 GCF_002007445.2 Ailuropoda melanoleuca | reverse complement strand
GTGGTGGTGGTACACAGGGGTACACATGGGATAAAATGGCATATAGTGACACACGTATCATATCTATGTCAGATTCCTTGTTTTGGTATTGCACTGTGGTTACGTTAAAATGTAATCACTAGGGGAAACCGGCTGAGGGTACAGGAGACCTCTGTACTTCTTTGCAACTTCCTAAGAATCTCTAATAATTTCAAAATTAAAATTTTTTTAAATAAGTTTTTTTCTCACTCTCAAAAATCCTTTCAGACATGTAAGCATTTGATATTTGTCCCCATTTTTCAAATGAAATTAAGTTTCAGAAAGGTTTTGACTTGCCTAATGCCACATGGCTAAAACAATTCTGGAACTGATTTTTCTGACTTCAACTCCAGTTCTCTTTCGTTCAGGTTGTAGCAGAACCAACTCAGTTCTAGAGGTCAGAAACTTAACACTTCTGTTCTAGTTAATGCTTTATTGGGTTAGTTTCACATGGTTTATTCAACTGATTTTTTTGACCACTTGGACTTAATAGTGTATCATTTTATGGCATAATATTTGTAGCTCTATAAAATTAATTATTTACTTATGAGTGAAAATGTTATAGAACCAAAATAACATGAAGTATGTATTTGAATACCAAAGTTGAATTCAAGATCTT
>NW_023217708.1:0-637 GCF_002007445.2 Ailuropoda melanoleuca | reverse complement strand
CTGCAGTGGCCTCCTAGATTGAGCCCCTGCTTCTGCATCAAACCCATCATCCTCCATATTATGGCTACCCAAGGGATTTTTCTAGAATGTACGTTGGACCTTGTTGCTTCCCTGCTTAATGTCCTCCAGAGGCCCTTGGGATCACCTCTGAATTCCTCAGCATGTAAGAGAGGTTTTTGTTTGCTTCTTGATTTGGGGCTTTGTGACTTTTTGATGGTATATCAATAGCGTTGTCTTTGTAAATAAAGGTTCATGGTCTCTTGGTGAAACCTTCCTTAATCATCCTGGCATTAGCGAGAAACTGAGAGAGGGACACAAGAAAAAGGAACTCACAAATATGTCCTTCCTCCTTTTCCTTCCCTCAAAAATAAAGAAAATCTAATAAAGTGGTTTTCATAAAATGAAGTTGCCATATTAATCTCAGGAAATAGAGATCAGAAAATACTGAAGCTATGAAAACATTGTAAAGATTAGAAAAATTATTAAAGGGAAACTCATAAAATAAGCAATTTAATATTGGATTCATTTCTTGGGTAGAATGCCTTCCAGGTTAATGTAATGGAGCTGAGAAGTATTAGCAATTCCTCTTCACACCTTTACAAATCATACCCAGTTGTCAAAAAAAAAAAAAAAAAGA
>NW_023217706.1:0-2733 GCF_002007445.2 Ailuropoda melanoleuca | reverse complement strand
GTGGTGTCTCAGAGACCACTATGAGGCATTCTCGTCAGGCTTCTGTGAACACTTTCCCTCATGTTTCCCTAATCACAAAGGATGATGTTAGTGCTTATACGGCCACTGCACAGGGTTGTTTCTCNTGCACAGTGTTGTTTCTGACAGAAATGGTTTAGGCATTTTCGTTCCATTGCCACCAGCAGTTTTAATGGGATTTACCCATGAAGCAAACATTGCATTGGAGGCTGGTTTGGCCAAATTTTGTTTCTCCGTGCTGTGCTGATCGTGTTTCACTCACGGTAACAAAGCACCTTGATTTTTGTTCCACGTTCTATAAGGCCAATGTGACTTCAAGGGCTTTATCTTCGCACTTTGTTTCTTGGTTCTAAGTGCTGGATGCTTCCAAGGCACATTTACCCAATGGGGAATCTGGGTCCCAAGGAAATGCGGATGTTAGCTGGAGGTGTTATCCTGGACGCTCTTCTTTAATACCAATAAGAAGGGCGCTGAGTCCTCGAAATTCTTGAACGTTTTCATTTAGACTCCCTTATTTAAGTGAGATGATGTTCGTTGATATTTCCCTGGATTGTGTGGTGTCTCAGAGACCACTATGTGGCACTCTCGTCAGGCTTCCGGGAACACTTTCCCTCATGTTTCCCTATTCACGAAGGATAATGATAGTGCTAAGACGGCCACTGTACAGTGTTGTTTCTGACAGAAATATTTTAGGCATTTTCGTTCCATTTCAACCAGCAGTTTTGATAGGATTTACCCATGAAGCAAACATTGCATTGGAGGCTGGTTTGGCCAAATTTTGTTTCTCAGTGCTGTGCTGATCGTGTTTCACTCACGGTAACAAAGCACCTTGATTTTTGTTCCACGTTCTATAAGGCCAATGTGACTTCAAGGGCTTTATCTTCGCACTTTGTTTCTTGGTTCTAAGTGCTGGATGCTTCCAAGGCACATTTACCCAATGGGGAATCTGGGTCCCAAGGAAATGCGGATGTTAGCTGGAGGTGTTATCCTGGACGCTCTTCTTTAATACCAATAAGAAGGGCGCTGAGTCCTCGAAATTCTTGAACGTTTTCATTTAGACTCCCTTATTTAAGTGAGATGATGTTCGTTGATATTTCCCTGGATTGTGTGGTGTCTCAGAGACCACTATGTGGCACTCTCGTCAGGCTTCCGTGAACACTTTCCCTCATGTTTCCCTATTCACGAAGGATGATGATAGTGCTAAGACGGCCACTGCACAGTGTTGTTTCTGACAGAAATGGTTTAGGCATTTTCGTTCCATTGCCACCAGCAGTTTTAATGGGATTTACCCATGAAGCAAACATTGCATTGGAGGCTGGTTTGGCCAAATTTTGTTTCTCCGTGCTGTGCTGATCGTGTTTCACTCACGGTAACAAAGCACCTTGATTTTTGTTCCACGTTCTATAAGGCCGATGTGACTTCAAGGGCTTTATCTTCGCACTTTGTTTCTTGGTTCTAAGTGCTGGATGCTTCAAGGCACATTCACCCAATGGGGAATCTGGGTCCCAAAGGAAACGCGGATGTTAGCTGGAGGTGTTATCCTTGATGCTCTTCTTTAACCAAGAAAAAGGGCACTGAGCCCTCACGAAATTCTTGAACGTTTTCATTTATACTCCCTTATTTAAGTGAGATGATGTTCGTTGTTAATTCCCTGGATTGTGTGGTGTCTCAGAGACCACTATGTGGCACTCTCGTCAGGCTTCCGTGAACACTTTCCCTCATGTTTCCCTATTCACGAAGGATGATGATAGTGCTAAGACGGCCACTGCACAGTGTTGTTTCTGACAGAAATGGTTTAGGCATTTTCGTTCCATTGCCACCAGCAGTTTTAATGGGATTTACCCATGAAGCAAACATTGCATTGGAGGCTGGTTTGGCCAAATTTTGTTTCTCCGTGCTGTGCTGATCGTGTTTCACTCACGGTAACAAAGCACCTTGATATTTGTTCCACGTTCTATAAGGCCGATGTGACTTCAAGGTCTTTTTCTTCGCACTTTGTTTCTTGGTTCTAAGTGCTGGATGCTTCCAAGGCACATTTACCCAATGGGGAATCTGGGTCCCAAGGAAATGCGGATGTTAGCTGGAGGTGTTATCCTGGACGCTCTTCTTTAATACCAATAAGAAGGGCGCTGAGTCCTCGAAATTCTTGAACGTTTTCATTTAGACTCCCTTATTTAAGTGAGATGATGTTCGTTGATATTTCCCTGGATTGTGTGGTGTCTCAGAGACCACTATGTGGCACTCTCGTCAGGCTTCCGTGAACACTTTCCCTCATGTTTCCCTATTCACGAAGGATGATGATAGTGCTAAGACGGCCACTGCACAGTGTTGTTTCTGACAGAAATGGTTTAGGCATTTTCGTTCCATTGCCACCAGCAGTTTTAATGGGATTTACCCATGAAGCAAACATTGCATTGGAGGCTNTCTTCGCACTTTGTTTCTTGGTTCTATGTGCTGGATGCTTCCAAGGCACATTCACCCAATGGGGAATCTGGGTCCCAAAGGAAATGCGGATGTTAGCTAGGGGTATTTTCCTGGACGCTCTTATTTAATACCAATAAGAAGGGCGCTGTGTCCTCGAAATTCTTGAACTTTTTCATTTATATACCCTTATTTAAGTGTGATGATGTTCGTTGATAATTCTCTGGATTGTGTGGTGTCTCAGACCACTATGAGGCATTCTCGTCAGGCTTCCGTGAACACTTTCACTCATGT